>NW_017726569.1:38108-90879 GCF_001865875.1 Lupinus angustifolius | reverse complement strand
TAGGTTTACATAACATCAATATATATAGCCTTCTATCCCAACCCCTTTTGCATCAGCCCAAGCCCATAACTTGTATTGCTGTTATCTAGAGATATGAGTCATTGCACAACATGTTTTATATTGTAAATAGTAAACTATATAAACTTAATAGTTTAAATAGCTCATTTTTCATGTTTGTTTTGGAAAGGTTCTTATAATTATGTCATTGTGTGATATTATGACTCCCAAGACTTACTAGCATCTCTAATCATGGTTTAACATGAGAGTTTGACAACAAGAATTGCTCATTGAATAGGTATAATACATTATTGAAGTGTGCTTATTTGGCATTAATGCTTAAGCACCTAATGGGTTCTTAAGTTATAAACCATTTAAGAACTATTGATGGATTGTAGTTTGAATTAAAATGTTACTCAGGTTGTTGAAGTTATTAAAAGTGTGAAATAATATTAAAATTAAAGAGTCTCATTTAAGAGCCATTTTTGAATGGTAGGGTTGGAGTACAATATTATTAATGTCATATCGGTCACTAGATAGGATACCGATATAGTTATATAATGGTTCAATTGGTGATTTACTAATTAAACCACATACTAATGAATTATATATATATATATATATATATATATATATATTATACTAATATTGATGTTGAAAAATTAATAAAAAAGACTATAAATATTTTTATTTACACTATTTGTTGAAACAAAACGTGTCATTTGGTGATAAATAATGTTGTAGAACTATAAACACAAATAAGACTGTAGAACTATGAATACAAAAATATATCACTTGGTGATTGACTATGTTGTAGAACTATGAATACAAAAATACTTGTGTATTTGATATTTTACAACAATACTTTGATAAAAATTATATTATTTTTATAAAAAATTAATTTTAAATGAAAATTTGTTGGTATGACTAGTACGGTTTAAATGAAAACTGAATGATTTGGTTGCTTTTGACCAATATAATTATGTCTAGTATAATATTATACCATACCAGTATGAGGACTAGTTCACCGATTTTCCTCTAGAACCAGAAGGAATGGTCCAGTTTTCACACCAAGATGTAGGTAACATGGTTCTTAGATGGTAGGGATATAATTCATTTCAGTAGTAGATGGTAGGGATATAATTCATTTCAGTAGTTTTTACTGGATGGGATCACCTATCCCTATGACCATCCCACTTAACTTGATTAAAAAAAAATATTATAATAATATAAATTAAGATTTTTACATTATTCTATGTTATTTAGTTGGCTAAGTATATAAGAACTGAATTATCTAGGAACATAAATAGTTTTTACCTGTCTAGAGTATGCTTCTACTATGAATCTTGATCACTCAAGAAATATTTATTTATCATTTCCTTAATAATCATTAGATATTTGAATATGCTTGTTGCACACTTTGTAGGACACATTACAATATCACTTTCTCCCTCTATATAGCCTAGTCAACCTCATGTCCTCTTCACTTTGTCCCATATTAAACCAACACCATTCTCTCCCCATATACTAGAGAGAGTGATCAATCCCCATCTCTGAATGTCTGAGACGTAAAATACTTGTTCACAGTTTTAAGTTTCAGCTCAACTAACTCATTTTCAACAATGAAAGCATCATTCTATACCCTATATAAGCCTTCTCTACTTTTCACTTGAAGCAGCTACAGTTACCATTTCTTGGTTCAATTATTTCACACCACAACCTTGCATGAACACCATTCTAGTACACCATGGTTTCAGTTCCCATTAGCCAAGTTACAAGCAAAGAAAAATCCATCTGAGCATTCCTCCCACTTTTGTTTTGTTTTCTATTCCTCATAACTGTTTTATATCTTCCCTTCATTATTATAAAATACTATATATATTTAGTTGGTATAATCTTTTCTATATCTAGTATCAACCCATCACTACACAGTTATAAAAACCCTAGCTTTAGCTCTATCAAAATGTGGATGGTGGGTTATAATGAAGGTGGTGAGTTCAACATGGCTGATTATGCATTCAATGGAAGGAAACTCAGGCCTCTCATGCCAAGGCCAGGGACTTCTCCTAACAACACTTCTTCAGCTGCAAACACTCCTTGCTTAACCCGCATTCATCATGGCAATGATTTCTTTCAACAATATCACAATCTTGGTATGCTTCTTTCACCTTCAATTATTTCTTCAACTTTTTTCACCCTCTTTCTCTAGTGGTCTGAAGTATTTGCACTTGTTTTTGTCACACTTGAGTGTGATTTTGTTCTCATGTTTTCTTCTAAAAATAATAAACTTTATTTTCCTTAAAAAGGTGATTGCACTTGTTTGTCACATAGTTACTACAGTTAATCACTTTTAACATTATTATTATTATTATTATATTATAAGACTATGTGGTAGAATCATGAACAATATATGTTTTGTGTTCATGCATGTGACAATTTATTGGATGTATATGTAAAGAAGAAAAGTTTATTTTGTTTTATCAGCATCAGCGGCAGAACAAGGAAAGAAAGAGTTCATGAATGCTCCACCAGTTGTGGTTAGCTCAAGGTGGAATCCAACACCAGAACAGCTAAGAGCACTTGAAGAATTGTATATGAGAGGGACAAGAACACCATCTGCTGAACAAATCCAACAAATCACTGCACAACTTAGAAGGTTTGGCAAAATTGAAGGCAAGAACGTTTTCTATTGGTTTCAAAACCACAAAGCTAGAGAAAGACAAAAACGACGCCGTCAAATGGAATCAGCTGCTGAAGGGGGTCATCACCCCCGTGACTTTGACACTGCTCTTGAGAAGAAAGACTTAGGTAACAAAATCCACATAGCATAATAGAAAAACTAAAAAATTGGTAATATGGTGCATGAGACTCTCGCTTACCCGAGTCTGAGGAGTATTATATGTTCGCAGTCTTACCTCCGCAAGCGGATAGATTATTTCGAGGATCCAAACTTGTGACCTCATGGTTGCTAAGCAACAACCTTGTTGCGTCAAACTCACAGTCTAATGATAGAATAATTAAGAGTCTTTATTTTATGTGTTTACAAATATTTTGAAAAAATTAATAGAGATATACTTATATGTTGTTCCATTATTATTTCAAATGTTGTCAATAGAACACTGTCCTAATGTTTAAACACATATTTATAAATATCACTGACAGATTAATTTGTAGAGTATTATGGTATGATTATATTGGATTCTCTCATTTTTCATCTCATACATAATATTTGAGGTGGTATGGATGTATATGATTTGTGTAAGTAGTTATCAAACATAAGGCTATCTCTATAGTGGTTTTGTTGATACAAAAAGAGACAATAAAGAAAGAAAGGAGAGAGTTCTAATAGTTTGTTTTATTTATAGATTTTAGTCCAATGAGTTTTGTTTGTTAGAGATCTGTATTATATGCATTGCTTTTGTTTATGCTCATTTGGATTGTTGCTTGAGATGTAAAGTTATATTCTTTTCTGTTTTTCCTTTTGTCCTCAGGCACAAGTAGGACAGTGTTTGAAGTTGAACAAACCAAGAACTGGGTACCCTCTTCAAACTGCAGTAACCTTGCAGAGGTCTATTCTTTATCCTTCCTTTGTCTTTGTCCTTGGTCAAGAAGACTACTAACCCCTTTTTCCTTCCCAACTTTGGGATTCATCACTTAACCACCAAAAAGTTTATAAGGAATAATAAGATTCCACTAAGCACTGATTATTTGCATATGATTACTAGATAGAGTTCAACTTTGATGTTGGAAACATTATATTATAATATTATAGAAAGATATGCACTATAGGTATGTAGTATATAGCTTAGGGAAAGGACCTAAAGAAAAGCTTAGTGTGTTTGTTGGGAAATGAAAAGGTCCTAAAAGCTGCATTCCTTCCTTTCTGTCGGGGCTGCTGTTATGAAACTTAGCTGGGCTTTTGGAGCTTGTGCTTATTCATGTCATTTAGGTCTCACTAGCTTTTTGGGCACTCCATAATATTATTCCTATATGGAAT
Organism: Lupinus angustifolius; assembly: GCF_001865875.1. Taxonomy (NCBI): domain Eukaryota; kingdom Viridiplantae; phylum Streptophyta; class Magnoliopsida; order Fabales; family Fabaceae; genus Lupinus; species Lupinus angustifolius. The sequence goes on along the minus strand of NW_017726569.1, from coordinate 86,885 downwards.
TGAGCACCCCCTTTGTGATGGAAAAGACAACCCTCACCTTACCTTTAATTTGACTTCTCATTAGACCATGCAACTTTATTTGAAAATACCAATACCCTAAACTTGGAGTGTATCCACAATATTTGAATTGTGTGCCATAATGGCATAGTAATTTTTTTTTACCTTTTGGTATTTACCATCCATAAAGATCATCTATTCTAAACAGTGTCTTATTCTCTGTTTAGAATCAGTCAAAATGTTACCTTTTATTTTTTAAAAATTTCTTTTATTCATTGTCAAATATGTCATTAGTCCAAGACATGAAATAAGACATCGTTGGAGACATATGATCCCTATCCTTTTACCATACCATACAACATATTGTTCAGATTTTCCTGAGTTTGTTTTCTTTTTTGCATGGCCCCGTTAATTAAAAACCCTTCAGGAATCTGTCTCAATACAAAGGGCATCAAAAGCAACAGCAGTTTCAGAATTTACAACAGATGGATGGGTCCAATTCGATGAAGGGGAATTACAACAAAGAAGAAACTTTATGGAAAGGAATGCCACTTGGCAAATGATGCAGTTACCTCCTCATTCTTCTACAGTTGTTGCACCCTACCTCATAAACACTCCTCTTAATACTTCTTCTGTAACAGCAAGGTTAATGGACCCAACAAGGCTCATTAAGAATCATGACCTCAGCTTCTTTATTTCACCTCACAGAGAATTAAGCAGTATCAACAACAACGCTAAGGATGTTATTGACAACTGTGCTGTGGAATCTCAAACCCTTCAACTTTTCCCTATAAGGAATGGAGATGGTAGCAGTGATAACATTAACCAACAGAAAGAGACAGACATATCAATTTCAGCAATGAATGCTCCTCCTCCTAGCCAGTTTTTTGAGTTCCTTCCATTGAAGAATTAATTAGACAAAACAAAACACTTTGCTATATATGTAAAATTATGCATGGAGTTGTGTTTTGATATTTGTTCCTTGTTGGAAAATTAATAGAGCTACCTTTTATTGTTAGTGATGTTAAGTTTCAAGAAATTGGTGCTGTATTATGACACTGAGTTGGAATGAGTATTTTACCTTCAAATGCATTTGGACTTTCTTGGTTGATTCAAAAGTAGTATTTAAATCTATGTGTAAGTGTTTATTTACAATGGCCTTATTTAAGTAATATATATATATATATATAGGAAATGATACATCCTCTTATTAATTTTTTTACTCACAAAAAATAACATATATCACAAATGTTACGTTATTTATTAATGATTGATTTACAAGTGACATGTGTCACTCTTTCGTAACTAGAAGTATTTATAAGATGATTTAGTAGGAGAATAACATATTACTTATATATATAATTATATATATAAATATGTGTGCATGTTGCTTAAATGATAATGTATAAAGAATTTGTTGCAAGGGTTTGATTTAAGATATAGTATCTGAAATGGGAAAAGATGTGTCTGACTTGGATGTTGAAGTAACCATGAGAATGGGTTGGAGAATTTTTTTGTTCTTTTGTTGAATACATTGAAAAATATATGTTTTATTGGTATGTTGTACATATTACATTGAATTAGTTCTGAATTTGTGATGGAGTAAACTCTGTAGTGTGATTTATGACAATTAAGAAATCACATCAATGCACCAGAAGGGAACAGCACGGGTGCATTTAAAGTAAAGTTCATGTATTGAATTGAAAGATGAACTATATTGCAGAAATCAAATATAGACAAGTTTAATTTATGATGATCTATTCATAGTCACTTCTTTTCCTAAAGAGTAGGATCCAGTTTTACCCTAAAGAAAATCCACATATCACATATCAACAATGACATTATACTGAGTTCAAGAATAGTGACAAAAACTACAAGTAGCTTGTCAATTTCATGTATAAATCAAGTCGGGACTCGAATATTTTGGAATCACATTATCTTCTAATTAAAAATTCTCTCCCTAAGTTACCATCTTAGCCACACATAACATTTATTGAACTTAATTGTATGCAAAGTTAAGGAAAACTTTACTCTATATATAAAATGAAAAATAAATTTCCACTGAAAGTGTGAATCTTTTTTACCTTGTGTCATACTTCATAAATCATTTATAAATTAAAATTATTAACTCTTAAATAAAAATAATTTTATAACTAGTGTATGATAGGCCGATTTATACTATCATTACAATATTAAACTCATATATAAAAATCTTGATACAATTAAAATGGGACAAGACATGCATATTTTTTGCCATTGAGATGGTATTTCATAAGTATAGTTATGTAACTAACTCTCTGGTTTTTTTATCAGCAATAAAATTCATTAAGAAAGACTAAAAGACAGTGTCAGTGATGATGACTTCAAGATTCCAACCTCAACTTAATATTGTAACAGCAATATTCACAAATGGGGTTGCAATTAACTTCCAATGCTACTAATTAACTACTGGTTTGTAAACATTCATATTTTGTTTACCCTATTAGAAACACTAAAACATTAGAGACTACCACCATAAAATTTTAATTCGCTTGATTTATAAAGCCCATTGATGAGAGACACACGAAATGAAATACCTTATTTGTATTTTGTATTGAAGGGTAATAGGCTTATATTATGTATCTACTTTTATATATTGTTACCCCCATCTTGTTGGTTAGTTTAGCTTTGTAACACATCTCACAAAAATGCTAATGATTGTTAAACACCATCTGTTTGGAGACTCCATAATAGTGAACACCCATGATAGTGGAGTTGCATATGTATATTACATGATTAGGGTATGGTCTATTTTTTAAGAACCCTAAGGGCTAAGACTAGGACGTGTCACTCACAGCCGTCAAGTATCACCAGGGTAAAATATTCCCACTGCACTCATTCAAGCCGTGAACTGGGGACCATATAATTTAAACAGTGTATGCATGCATAAGAAGTTTCATGATTTGAGCCATATTTGCATGTTTTGTTTATAGTATTTGTTTAAATTTTCCATACACCACTGTTATACCATACAATATTTTTAATTGATAGTTTCAACTATTAACCTTATATGATATTCGGATTTAGCATCATATGGGGCACATATCTTCAATCTAAATGAAGGTTTTAAATTAAGATTGCCACGACATTGATGTCAAAACATTGTAGTGTGACAGTAATATGTGACTTCATCAATCACATTTTCTTTTAATATTTTGTCATTGTAGTAAATGGCAACATATAGCTACAATCTGAAATCTAAAACAGCAAAAGAATGTTACCAAATGGCTAGTTAAATAATATATTGTTTTTATTATTAAAAACCATCTTTTTAGTGAACAAATCCTCACTGGAACACAGGTCATGGCGTATTGATAGGTCACTACAGAGATATGATAGAGGAAGATATGGTAACACAGTCAGAATCAGTATGAATTGAAATATCTTGAGAAACAGATCACGGGTGGCATTTTTGGGGTACAAAGTGGGTGTAATAATTTTTAAATAAACTATATAATCATTTGTTTATTAACAATGTTCCTCTCACAAATTTAAATACATATAATTTCATATTTGTACAATCTATCTGATTATTTCTGAATTCACATTATTTTTTGTACAATTATACTCTAATTCTACTGCATAAGCACATGTGAGAGGGTATGTATATAGAAATAACGTAATACAATCATTTTCCCAAATATATATGTGGGTCACTTCAAATTTTCCAAACTGGTTTTACTCTATTGCTGAATATCTGATGAATTATTGATTGGTACTGGCTTAGTCCCTAGAACATGAGCATCTAGTGAAGTTCACAGGCACGGGATCAAGAAACAAACACCCAAGGCAGGCAGGGATCTATCGCTTTTATTTAAAGCAAAGTGAACAAAATAACAATAGGGACTGGAGAGTAGAGTACATTTTCTTTTGTTGGTTTGTGTGCTTTCTTTTGTGTTTTATTTTATTAGTAGGTGAGAAACTCAAGTGCATTGTAATTAGTAGTGTATGGGAGGCATTAATTTGTTTAAGTAGGTTTTAAATCACTAGGTAAAGATTTTATTTCCAAAATCACTACCAAAATTGTTATTTAAAACATTGGTTTTAAGTCGAACCAAACACCATATTTCTGTAATATCATTTCTTGGATATAACCCCAATATGATAATATTTGGAACTAAATTTGCCCATCCAGATATATTTAGTTAAATAATTTTAGTACATATTAAAAAATATTAGTCATGTTAGTAAAATAGAAGTCTTATTACTTGTATTTAATCATAAGAAGAAATATATTTTAAATGAATATGAACATTGGGTCATATTTAACTAACTTCAAGTCTAGATAGGTTAGTGGGACATAACAAGTATGACTCACCCTTAATTACAATCAGGTTAGTTTTTCTTTTCTTTTCTATGAACCATATGTGTGTCATTTACAAGAGGTAATCTTATTCAAATAAGATAAGATTATTATAAACAACAAAATTATTTTATAAAATTCATAAAAGATATTAATTTGGCTATAGTAGCTTTATTTTGCATATATCCACTTTAAATAGAACTCAAGTATCTCCTCATCTCGAATAAGTGTATATTATCTCTCGTTGGTAAAGAATATTTCTGAATTTAAAAAATAGAAATCGAGTATATACTCTATCAAAAACAAAAGTTCTTGAATTATATAACTCTTATAATATTTAAATATTTTGACAAGTGAAATCGGTTATATATACTTATACTACTTATAAAGGGAAAACATAAAATAACTATCCATGTCGTATTTTATGTTTCCCTATTTAATTTTTTATAACTCTTAATTTCATGTTTATCTATACTAATACTAATAAACATAAAATAACTATTAATGAAATATTTTATGTTTCTCTATTTTATCTTTTATATTTTTTAATTTCATGTTTATCTATACTACTACTAATTAACATAAAATAATTATCAATAGAGTATTTTTATGTTTCACTATTTTATCTTTACAACTTCCAATTTCATGTTTATCTATACTACTTAATAAAAGGAAAACGCAAAATAATCACCACATCATGGTGTAATTTTTTATTCCTTATTTTACCCTTATTATCTTCTTATTTCTACAAAAAAACCATATAATATTAAGTTCTTATTTTGTCATCATCGTCTTCTTATTTTAAAAATGTATTTAAAAAATTGAACATTATACTAAAATATTTGATACCAATCGAATAAATTCACTTATAAATATTTGATACATAAAAGAAAAATATGTTCGTCACGCTAGTACTTAAATTAATACCAAACATAGCATTGAGTGTTTTGTACCGGGGGAAGTGTTTGTCTGTGTTGGTGGACTTGTAGCATCACATGATGTGTCCAATTCCTACAAGTAAGACAAAGTTGGATTGCACACATTTATGTAACTGAGTTGGGTTTATCAATTGTCCTTTGAAGAGGAACCAATCTGGGCCGGCATAACACTTGTCAAGTGAATAAGAATAGTGTCAGTTTTCATTGTTCAGACAAAATTTATAATCCATTGTAAATTGTTGAACATTTAAATCAGTTCTTAATTAAAATTCATAGCACAGCAAGATTGTAACACATTTTGTGAAACACTACGTTATTTCCAATTCCAATCTGAGCCTACGCACTCAAGCAAGCAAAGGAATCATCGTTTTAGTAAAGAGATATAAGAGTTACAAGAGCCAGTTTAGTTAATATAAATGTGTGTAACATATTGTTGCAGCACAAACAATGTAGTATTAGTAACAAAAAATCGAAAAAAAGAGATAAAAAAATAGGGAAGAAGACATGAAAATTTTGACCCGAATATGTAATTTTGGTTTATCTCTTTCACTTCAATCTAATTCATTATAACTTAAAATTTCTTATAATAATTTTAAGCAATCCAATAAGGTATGAAGTGTGAATGTCCAAATTCAAACAAGTATAAGCGTACTCTTTTCCTTTTAAAAAATGTGTACATGTAAGAAAAAAATATTAAATAGTGACGAAAAATAATTGAAGCAGCTAGTTGCTCTACCATGATCACCATATGCTAGGAATTTATAGAGTACCTTTATTTCTACTTCTTTTTAATATAATGATTGAACCTTGATTTTGACTGAATATGAGCATATAAATATATAGTCATCACAACATTTAAATACATGATCAAGTCACCAATTGGGAATCCTTCTTTTTTTGATAAAACAATATAATCATTTAACCTTGATATGTAACCAATTGAATCTGAACATATGATCATTGAACATTAATAGATGATTTATTGCATATATTTAATGATTGTCTTTCGAAAGTCTTGAAATTATTCATTGAGTCTTGAAAACTATGAAGTTTAACCTAAAAAGTTGAAAATAGCATTTTCGAGGTGTCTTAAAAATATAACAAAAGTTGATCCTTTAGTATCTTTTTATGTAGAAGTCTTCCTCCCCTTTCATTGTATAAAGGAAACTTTTTAGGAAGAGATATTAGACAAGTAATCATAACAACATGAATAGTAAGTGGGAAAGTGGATATCCACCACAGTGTGAAACTATACTATTTATTCATAATGAAAGATTAGAGAGACATTATATTTCATCCTAATTGGGTGAGATTGAGTCTTATCCTCTAAGAGCGAGAGAGAAAAATATTGTAATCTCATTTTATATAATGGAGATATTTCTTGACTAGGTCTCATGGTTTTTTACTTATCAATTTGAGAAGGTTTTTCCACGTTCAAATTCTAGGTATCATTCTTCTACTTCTGTTTAATTTTATTTGTTTGTTTGTCGCTTTCGTAAGAGCCCCTTTTGCATCACACAACAGATAGAAATCACTTTTGAATTTCCCAATCATCACGATAATGTGTGATGGTTGGCAAATGTTATAAACTACATCTACATTATGAATGTTCTTGTATACTCAGACAAAGAAGCAATAATTACAAATTCTATTGATGCCTCCAATGTTGATAGTAGAAATACAAATTATTACTTCTAGGTGTTGAACACACTTATGGATGAAATAAGAGAAGAATATGTTATTGGATTGTTATAGATAATGAAAAAGTACTTGGTCAAAAGTTGATGGAAAAGATGCCATATTTATATTGGCTTGCATGCTTAGCTTACTATTTGGATCTTTATTTGGAGAATATTAGGAAAAAAGAAATATGCAAAAACCATGGGAGGAAGTAAAAACGGTGACAACCTTCATCTATAATCACATATGGAAAGTAAGTTTCATCATAAAATAAAATTGAGGTAAAGAAATTATTTGTCTCAGTGTCGCTTGATTTAGAACATAGTTCTTATAGCTTCAAGCGATTGTGAATAAAAAATAAGGTTTAAGACAAATGTTCAACTTTGAAGAATTCAAATGATCTAAATTTTACAAACATAAGAATAGTCCAATATGTGAAAGAAGGAAAATTATTTTGGGTCTTGAATTGTGAATTAGGGCTAACAACACAATAAAAGTATTTGAGCTTATGGTCAAAGTATTGAAGTTGGTGGACTATGACATTTATCTATTTAACTATATTAGAAAAAAATGTCCAACATTATTCCTCTTGGACACGTATTATAACCTCATGGTTTTTTCCCACCAAATGTGTACATCTCCAACATTTACAGGTTATCACACGATATCATTCTCATACACATCTTGCACTACGAATTTTCCTTATCATACATGATATGAACCTCTTGGGTAAAAGGCTCTTGAAACGATCTATCTTGGTTGGTGTATGGCCTAGGCTCATGGTTGAGGAGGAGGAGGATAGGATGAAGAAAAGGAAGAGGATGAGGATAGGATGAGCACGAGAATGAGGATGAGAATTGGATGAGGATGAGGATAGGATGAGGAGGAGGATGAGGATAAGGATAGGATAAGGACATGAATGAGGATGAGGATGAGGAAGAGAATGAGGATGAGGATGAGGAAGAGAATGAGGATGATATGAGGAAGTGGATGAGGTTAGGATCTATCTTGGTTGGTGTATGGCCTAGGCTCACGGATGAGGTTAGGCTCCTTAATGCTCACGAGCAAGTCTTGATGAGTCTTCATAGGATTCTTCCAATTTGGCACATGGCAAATGTGAGTTTATGCCTTGTTAATGCTCCTCGGCTCCACTTGAATGTTTGCATAGGATTCCTTTGGCAAGGAATGAATTTCCCACGGCTAAGTGTGGCTGAAAAGCTGAATAAATAACATAGGATTCCGTTGGGATGGTTGGTAGGCTACCAACGGCTAACTCATGTGCATAAAGCACCTTTAATGCACCAATAAAGGCTCAAACGGCCATATGCAATTTCCACACGAGCAACTATGCTCCAACGACCTTAGAAATGACTTAAGATGCCTCATAATGAATTATGCTCAGGTGGTTTTAGCTCCAACGGTCCAGACATAGCCTTAAAGCTCCATAAATGCTCCTTTAAGCCTCTCCACGGTCATCTTGAAGATTCCCTCGAGCAAATGTCTTCCAACGGTCATATTAGACTCTAATTACCTGCCAAATAATATTAGACAATGGTAGAGTAAGTTTGGTTCACGAAAATATTAAGTTAGTCCAAGCATTAAAGTGTCATTTACACTTTTAGGCTTGTTTTAACTACTCATGAGTCAAATTTTATTCTGGTCAATTTTTATGGGTAGATTTATGACAACTAGGCTTAAATTAATTAAACCAAGTGTTAGGCAAAAGTTAGCCCACACATTTATTATAGAAATTAAAATGACTCAACACTAATTAAATTGACTAGGCCTGACTCGGTCAGGCCACGCCCAGCGCCTGATGCAGCATGCTAGGCGCATGCGCCTCGGTCAGATTTCCTGGCCAGGCCAGTCTGGCCCAGGACCTGGTGCATCACTGTGCGCACCAAGTTCCCCAACCCGGTCAGGGTTGTCTCGGTCAGGAATGGAGCCTGATGCATCTGGCTCCGTGCCAGGGCCATTTTTAGCGCCTTGCCCAGACCCGTGGCCTGAGTCCTGCGCATGGCCTGGTCCATCCTTGGCTCGGTCAGAGCCATGGACCGAGATGCTAGTGAGCATCTTTACACACCATTAGGCTATTTTTGGCTCACCATCATGAATCAACATTATGAGTTGTCCAAGGGTATTTTGAACCCTTTTTGCCTGAGCCCTAGTCATAAGGCCACTCATCCCTTCAACTCCACCAAGATCAAGAGTAGGCTCTTTGAGGATCATATCAATACACATTCATGTACTGTATCACACACCCCTTCATTTTAGACAGTGTACATACAACCCAATACACACATCACATCATTTTTCTATCATGCATTAATATTCATTTTTGCTCAACACATTAAATTAAATGTAAAATGATTTTTCATTATTACATTAACTACATGGGAGAGAAAAATGATACATATTTTTCCATTTCATGATTATCTACAATTTCACTTATTGTCCATTAATTAATTAAGTACACATTATATTTTTTCATTTTCTATTTTTCCCGCTTACTTGCTTTCACCTCCCTTCTGTCTAAATTCAATAAGAGTGACATCACATTAAATTGTTGTTGAATTATTTTTGAAGTTCATATTTTCTCTCCAAAAATATATATGTGTTCTTCTTTTCTTTATATTTCTCTCTCATTTAATTACTAAGCACATAACTCTCTCTCTCTCTCATGTTCACTCCTTAATTTCATCAATTTTCTTCTTTTTTTTCTCTTCAACCAATTCTCTTTAAAGTTCAATTTTTAATATTTTTTATTTATTTTATACATTTTTTTATTATTTTGTGATATTTTTTCCACTCAATTTTAGCCATCACCATTAATATTGTTTGTATTTTAAATTTTCCTTATTGTAATTAAAAAATCAAATTCCAATTTGAAAAAATCCTTTCATTTTTTATAACTTATAAATATTTATTTTTAATAAAAAAGACTCATATAGTATCACTATTCAGTTTCTATATTCTCATTAAAAAAAATAAAATTCGAAATTGAAAAAATCATTTCATTTTCTGGAACTTTTTAACTATTTATTTAAAAAAAATCACATCATATCACGTTTCGGTTTCCATATTTTCATTAGAAAATTCAAATTCAAAATTGTCATATATTTTCCTTATGTGTTTGAACAGGTTTTGATCATGCGAATGCACATGTAACATGTATGTTCTTAACAATATGAATTTATGAGTAATATGTGTTTTTAACCATGTGAATATACGGGTAACATGTGTGTTCTTAATTATATTAAGGTACGGGTAACATGTGTATTTTTCCCTACAAATGTACAGGTAATATGTGTTCTTAACAATACGAGTAACATGCATATTTTCAACAATACGAATGTGCAAATAACATGTGTGTTCTTAACCATATGAATATATATGTAATATGTGTGTTCTTAATCATGCGGCAACAAATTACCGTCTCGTGCGGATACAGATAACTTGCTAGTAAAGTCAATAGTTTGTTTTCTGTATGAAGTTATTGACCGAGCTAAACAATGAATTCAAAAAAATCGCTACTATTCTAAATACAATGATATAATTAACAAGCGATGAAAATTCATACACTTTAATTTTCACTCTTCAAGTATGTTAGTAAAGCTTATCATTCAATTTTATCATATCCTTGTTGTGATCTTCTCATCTTTACAGTTTTATTCCCAATAAATTTTTAATTTTATCTTTATGATTTATCATAAAATTCATAATTTCATATCCTCATTTTAATATTGATAATTTGGTATATATTTTCTTCGGAATTGAACACGAGCCTGATGTTTATAAAAATATATTTGATAAAACTAGAAGTGTCATCATGAAATTTAAAAGATATATAGATAAACAAATTATAGTTTTGAATTAGCTTCAAAATGAAATCTTATATTTTGATCTTTTAAATTTACATTTTTATAATGTCATGTTGTATTATGTTATATAGTTGCTTTTTTTTAGAAATAAGTTAAATCAATATATTTGATATACCTCAAGCTCAAGCAACTTGGTCTAGAATGAGCCCAGGTAAAATTCTATTTCTCATATTTATTGATAAGTGTACTTAAAACTTTTTTTATGAACTTAATAACTTGTTTATTTTTCTCGTTTTCATAAAAGATGGAAGATGTATGATTATTTGGTTCATGCTTTCATGAACTTAAATATGCTGAAATTAAAATTCTCAAACAAAAAAAAAAGTGAGAGAAACTAGAGCATATCTACAAAGAAAATGAATAAACTCATGTATAATAGGTTATATAGACTTGTCTGTACATTTTATTATATGAAGTTGATAAAGAAAATTGAAGGAAAAAGAGTTCAAGAAGAAGTTGAACATGTTTTGAACCTATTAATCATGAGTACATATTTGAAGAAGATAATCCATTGTTTTAATGGTTAGAAGGAAGGAAAGTTCCACCATTACGTGGAGCACAAAATACATAATGGTTATAAATAATTCATAGCGATAATGAATATAAAAATAAGGAAAATGAAAGAAATGATGTTGGTTCTCATGAAAATAGTTGTAGTTTAAGCCTGCCAAGTAACAATGGTGGTAATATTGAGGCCGGAGAGAGCGATAATGAGGGTGAGTGTAATGCCCAAAAAATTACTCCATAAATATTATGCTCAAAAATGAGACTTTTTTAATAAATGTAATAAAAAATTATTTTCCTTATATTCGTTTCCTTTTCGAGACATCATTTTAAGTAACATAGATTGCGGAAAATTAATAATCGTTACCTAATGGTAACCATAAACAACTCAACATATCTTTGAATAACTATTCAATAAAAGAGAATGAAACATTAGCACAAAATACAAGGCGAAATGAAATCATCGCCTAAACTGAAACTATACAAAATAGGCTGAGTCATTCAGCACTTCAAAAGTACCCTACACAGATACCCTACCCAAAAAGCAAAATAGAAAAGGAAATGACTTCTAACGACTAGCTCTAGTGTCCTCGGGGGCACTAGAACCCTCACTCGAATCCTCCTCCATCTCGAAGTCAGAGGAAAGATCTACCACCTCGATGCGGTCCTCTATGCAGATCAACTCGACACAATCCTACTCCTCAGCTTCTAGCTCCTCCTCAACTTCCATCTCCTCCATCGGGTCATAGGCCGAATTCTGCGACCTAATCCCCGCTTTCGCATCTGCCTAAGGTTCGGGCATGGTCCACCGAACAACTCTCCTCCATGGTGGGGAACAGATCACATCGTCCCAATTCCTTCGCCTCGTAGATGGCCCTACAGCAGTTGGTCCACTATGAGTCACATATTGAGTAGATGATATGGCAGGTACCGACTCTCTCGACCTATGAGTCACATGATGGAATGGGAAGCACATCGTGGTGCCATCACACACCATCTCCAGCTCCAAGGCACAAGGGCTTGTGTAGGTGTTGCAATTTTCGTCAATCATCCATGCCCCCTCCTAGGACATCGAGAATCGGTAGCTCTAAATCCTCGCTGAATTGTCAATCTGAACAAGAACGCATAACGAAGACAAGGAGAAATAAAAGGGAGTAAGACATCTAATGAATATTATTCATTGACAGCGTGGAATTACACAGAATATCACATAATATACACAATATATATAAGATACATAAATACAAATGATGAATGATGTTAGAACTCAGACAATGAGGATCAATATCCACGAGCTCAATGTATGAATGCTATGTTTATTTCATCCATCCATACACCAATATCCTCCCAATAAACTATTTGGAAATAACTGAGAGTACAGGTCTCATAACAAGTCGATTTGAATGCACCAAATTATTCCTTGCAAGGATATATGATCGATCTATTCCAAAATAACTGTCCATTTTAGGATGGTGTCGTATTAAACACTTTCTGAGCATCCATCTCATCGATCTTGATTGCAAAGAGGGGTTGTTAGAGATCGTCTAGTTTATGTTGTGATAACTGTCCGATCCAACAGAATACCTCATCCAGGAATACAAGGGACTCGTCTCACCTAGACTCTCCCTCAAGACTTTGCTGATGAATCACTGCCATCGCTGTCCCTCTCAACATCACAGGGCTCATTTGTCTCCGTGAATTTCCTTTCCACTACTTCATTATCCATAATGAGTATGTATATTAACCGAGGTTAGCTGATTAAATATTTTAATCATTCATTTTCATGATCGGCCCAACCTAAGACATCTCCCAAAGGAATGCTTCTTGTGGGACCCAATCTTACAACATCAAGTAATAGAGGAATAACCTTCTTACCACTATGAACCATCGGTGAATTACCCTGGACGACCACATGGCCAAGTCTCTTACGGTCAGGCGACCTCACTACGTGGTATCATGTAATCATTTATAGGCATCGCCCTTATCACGACGTCACCGTCGGAAACATTGCCCTAATAAGGCGCACGAACAAAGGTAATTGTATAAGTTTGTTGATTTGGGCATCAGACACCTTATCCGAGCCATAGTCTCTCCCAAGTATTAAAAACACTTATCACCCAAGCTAGGGTGTATTGCCTAAGCAATCAATCAATAAAAAACAATCAAAATTATTGTTTGTCTCTCGCTTAAGCGAGTGACTATCACTCAAGCGGAAAATTCATCAAAACAGACTCAATTTACTTCCTGGCTCTCGCCCAAGCGAGAGACTGTCGCTCAAGCGATAAATCCACCAAAAACTGGCTGAAATCACTATCTGGTCTTCACTCGGGCGCTCAAAACCTCCCAGAATAGGCAAAACACATGCCTGGCCCTCGCCCAGGTGAGAGCCCCTCTCTCGACCTTTTGGGATGCCGGATCTAGGGTTTAGAGTGGCTCGTCCAGGCGAGGGTGGTCCAGTGGCCAAGACCACTCTCTCGACCTTTTGGGCTGCCGGATTGAATACCTCCACTGTTTTCGATCACTACGCGTTTTAGTTTTTCGAGTGGTGTTCCTTCGTGGTTAACTACCATATTACTTGATATTTTAATCTATCCTAAGACATATAACTTAAGAAATTATCCGTACTTAATCTAGGCATGCAAACACTTGATTAAGTATGGGTTTCTTAATACACAAATATGACTCTAAACTTTTGAAGTAGTTTAGGAGATCTGAGAGTCATATTCGGACACCACTATGTCACGATGAATTCTCCCTCACCTTAGGTTGTCGAGTGATTGATTCCCTTTAAGTGTGAATGGGTAGGTTGTCCAACTTCGGAAGCATCAGAAGTAAACACAAAATCAAATTAGTGATTTGAGAATTAAATTTTTACATGATAACTCTAAGGTAAAGATATCGTTAACCTATTTATGAACTCAATCTCTTTCATCCATCCGGTTCAAGATTCATATTCTTGAACCATCCTTTATCATCGAAAGTCTTGTTGATGATTTCCATCATTTTCAATGTAAGATTTTAATAAAGTTTATACTTTTGTCACCACTTTCATGGAGACTTTTTAAGACATACTCACTACTTTAAAGTAAGTTTCTTAATCAAAGTCCACATTTTTAAATCAATATCTCCTAAGTTGATCTTACCAGTTTAAAGCAAGTCATCTTAAGTAGATTCCATAATTTGTATAATAGTTTTCATGATCATTTCAACACATTCTTTTCTAATACAACTACAAGTGTTGATATTGTTGATCCCATATTTAAAACAACATTTTAAATCAAGATATCATTTGTTAATCATACCACTTTAAAGTAAGTTAACTAAAGTAGGTTCAACAAGTTTCATGATCATTTCAACACCTCCAAATTTTAGGATAACCCCAAGGGTTAATAGGTGTTGGTTTCGTAGTCATGAACAACATAATAAAAGTTAGCATTTTTAAACCAAAATATCATTTGTTAAACGTACCACTTTAAAGCAAGTTAACTAAGGTAGATTAAATAAGTTTCATGATCATTCCAACACCTCCAAATTTTAGATAACCACAAGAGTTAATAGGTGTTGATTTCATAGTCATGAACACCAATGAATCATCTTTTAAACAAAACTCATCCAACTTATAAACATCTAACTTAGAAACATGGCAAAATAAATACTTTCTATCTTGTCCAAGGCTATGGTTTCTCAAGCCAAAAACAAGTGAAAAGATTCAAACCTTACATGGTTCAAAACTCCTTAAAGGTTCCTTTTATTTCATAATCATCCCCTTTCACTGAAATCAACAAAATGCATTCTTTTAAACACTAAAAACAGCCCCATGAACAACAGGGAGTTCATGGTTTTAAAACAACTCTCTAAGTTCAAGAAAGCACATATTTAGAGTCATATAAAAATCAACGGTTGAAAACAAAAATCATAACATACATATTCAAAAGCACATATTCAAAAACAACGATTGGAAATGTTCTTAACATACATATAAAAATCATACTAAAATTTCATACGCATCTAATGGTTAGATCTTAAAGGATGAAAAATAAAAAATGGAGAACTACCTTAAGAGTTCTTAGAAATTTCAAAAGTAAAGAGAGAGAGTGAAAATGCCAAGTGTTTTCTCCAAGCTAGGAGTTCGCTCTTAAAGAAAAAGAAATCAGATTTTGGGAGGGGAAAGACTAAAGGATTTTCAAAAAGTGGATTGTGTAAGAGGTAGATGAGTGATTTAAGAGATTTGTACTTTTGTTTGTTTAACAAGCAAGCTTCACTCATGAAAGTGATGTGACCTCTTCAAAGAAACATTCGCGCTTAAACCATGCCCGAGTATTGTCGGCTAATACTCGGTCAAATATTGAATATCTACCGATTTCGGTTTACGGTTAGAACTTTGAAACACAGAATTCAGAGTGAAAAATATTTAGAAATGTGTTATGGACAAACTTGATGTCTATCTTGACTCGAAATAATATTTTGAAGCCAATGGCGCAATAGGAATTTGATTCCGATTTACGGAGCTCAAAAGCACATTTTGGTCTGAATTCAGGCGTATTTGGGCCTCACACCATCTCAAAAAAATTTCGTCATAGAAAATTATGAAACTTTATCACAAAATAGGAATTCAGAAAAAAAGTCTAACACTCAACTATGGTTTAGCCTAAACCAATACTGATTAATTTCTAAAATTACTCGTTGGTAAAATAAACAAATAATAAAACGTGCACAGAAAATCACGGTGTTACAATGCTTCCCAAGTTATAAGATTTTCGTCCTCCAAAATTAAACATACCTATTAAGAAAACATGTAGGGGTAGGACTCCTTCATGTTGTCATCGACTTCCCAAGTCGCATATTCTCTATTTGTTTGGCTTCAAATAACTTTAACTAAGGCAATCTCCTTTCCTCGCAACAATTTCACACTTCGATCAATAATTCTCAAGGGCATAGTTTCAAAAGTGAGATTATCCTTTAGCTGGATTGAAACGTGTTCAATGATATGCGATAGATGACTAATGTATTTTTTGAGCTGGGACACATGGAAGACATTATGTAGGTTAGACAATAAAGGGGGTAGGGCTATTTGGTAAGCTACTGGTCCAACTTTCTTAAGGATTTGGTAAGTCCTATGAACTTTGGGGTAAGCTTACGGGCTTTAAGCATTCTGCCAATGCTAACTGTTGGAACCACCCTCATGAAGACATGATCTCCTTCCTCAAAACTGAGAGGGATCCTCATTTTGTCATAGTAGTTCTTCTGCCTGCTCTAAGTTGCCTTCATGTTCTCCCTTATCATTTTGATCTTTTCCATCGTCTTTTGAACCATATCAGGTCATGGTATCATATTCTTTCCCGCTTCAAAACAACATAACGATGTTATGCATTTCCTTCCATAAAGAGCTTCATACAACGCCATGTTGATACTCAAATGATAGATGTTGTTGTAGGTGAACTCTATCAAATGCAAGTAGTCCACCCAACTTCCAGAGTGTTCCAACACACATGCTCTCAGCAGATCTTCCAAAGATTGAATAGTCCGTTTAGATTGGTTATCCGTCTACGGGTGGTAAGCTGAACTCATACTCAACTTGGTACTCAAGGTTGTTTGCAAACCATTCCACAACTTCATAGTGAAGCGCAAGTCTCTATATGAGATGATATTTGCAGGAATACCATGCAATCAGACAATCTCTTTGATGTACAAATTCGATAGCCTTTCCAAGGAGTATTTCATATTGATTGGTAGAAAGTGAGTTGTCTTCGTCAAAACGATCCACTATCACCCACACTGCGTCATAACCTTTTTGAGTCCGAGGAAATCCGCTCACAAAATCCATTGCGATGCTATCTCATTTCCAAACGGGGATATCCAAAGGTTGAAGTTCTCCTCCGAGTCGTTTGTGCTAGATCTTTGCCTTCTGACATATTAAACAATGCGAGACATACTCTGCTACTTCTTTCTTCATACCGGACCACCAGAACATCCTCTTCAAGTCTTGATACATCTTGGTAGCTCCAGGATGAATACTTAGTTTGCTATTATGGGCTTCGTCCAAGATTGCCATTTTCAAAACGGGGTCTCTTGGCACACAGACTCGGTTCTTGGATCTTAGCACTCCATCGATCCCTTCTTGAAATTATGGGGCTCTTCCTCTAGCCAACAAGGTTCTCTTCTCTTGCTGTTCTCGATCGGAACTTTGCAAACCTTTTAGTTGTTCCAGAAATTCATTTGTTACTATAAGCATACCTAAAGTCAAATTCTTAGGTTTTACTTGCACCGAAAGGCTTAAATTTCTGAAATCCTCAATCAATTCCATCTCCCTGACCATTATGGTTAACATATGCAGGGGCTTTCTACTCAAGGCATCACCCACCATGTTAGCTTTCCAAGGGTGGTACTAGAGATAAAGTCGTAGTCCTTCAAGAATTCAATCTACTGTCTTTGCCTCATGTTCAGCTCCTTTTGGTCGAACAGATACTTCAAGCTTTTGTGATCATTGAAGACTTCAAATCTTACACTATAGAGGTGATGTCTCCATATCTTAAGAGCAAATACGATTGCAGCCAACTCCAAGTCATGCGTCAGATGATTCTGCTCATGTGTCTTTAGTTGTCTTGAAGCATAAGCTACCACCTTTTGTTGTTGTAGTAGAATGCAACCCAGACCTTGTTTAAACGCGTCATAGTACACGTTGTAGTTCTCCTTAGGGTATGGTAAAATCAACACATGTGTTATAGTCAATATTTTCTTCAATTCTTGAAAGTTTTCCTCACACTTCGCCGTCCAAATGAAAGCCTTGTCTTTCCCTTTTAACGTAGTCAGTGGCAACGCCAACTTTGAAAACCCTTCAATGAACTTCCGATAGTATCCTGCTAAACCGAGGAAGCTTCTGATCTCTGTTACAGATTTCGGAGAATTCCATTCCATCATTGTTCCTACTTTAGCAGGGTCTACAACAATTCCTTGGCATGATATCACATGCCCGAGAAAATTCACTAATTCTAACCAAAATTCACATTTCAAAAGTTTGGCATAGAGTTGGTTGTCCTTTAACACCTGCAACATTATTCTCAGATGCTTCGCATGTTCCTCCTGATCTTTCGAATTAATCAAGATATCATCAATAAATATGACCACAAATGTGTCGAGGTATGGATGAAAAATACGGTTCATGTAATCCATGAACACTACAGGAGCATTGGTTACACCAAATGACATCACGAGATATTCGTAATGACCATATCGCGTCCGAAAAGTAGTTTTCGGAATATCTTCTAACTTCACGCGTATTTGGTTTTACCCAGATCTAAGATCGATCTTTGAAAACATGGTAGCTCCTCTCAATTGATCCATCAAGTCGTCAATTCTTGGCAATGGGTACTTGTTATTGATGGTGACTTTGTTCAAATATCGGTAGTCACTACACAATCGCATACAACCATCCTTCTTCTTTACGAATAACACCGGAGCACCCCATGGTGAAACATTATGTCTGACAAATTGTTTCTACAGTAAGTCTTCCAATTGCTTCTTCAACTCCGTTAACTCCAACGGTACCATCCTATATGGAGCTATAGAGATTGGACCAATTCCAAGAACCATAGCGATAACAAACTCTATCTCCCGTACTAGGGGTAAGCCAAGAATATCATCTAGGAAGACTTCGGCGAAATCCCTAACCACGGGTAGGTTCTGAATCTCTTCTCCACATTTCTTCTCCAATGATGCCAGTAACATAAATACTTGAGCTCCACCCTTCAAGAGTTTCTTCATTTGATTGGCAATGGTGCTTTGGGTTTCATAAAATGATTCGAGGAGGTCTTTGGGGTCACTAAAGATTATTGTTTTGTTAAAGCAGTTCACATGGTTGTTAGACAACTAGTCCATCCCTAAGATGATATCTAATTGGGATAAGGATAGACATATCAGGTCTACTACAAAGGTTCATTCATCTAAAGTTATAAGACATTGAGACCACATAGTTGACATTATGACGGGTTCGTTAGTGGGTGTAGATACAATTAGGTCATCAAGTAAGGACACTATAGGAAATTCTAATCGGTTGAAACATCATTAGATATGAAAGAAAGGGTCGCACCCGAATCAAACATCACTAATAATGAAATCTTATTAATACGACATATACCTTACATGAGGTCCTTATTGTCTTCAATCTCAACTCCGCTCATGGTGAAAACCCTTCCCTTGACCTTAGGTATTGTCACTTGAACAATGTTTACTTCCTCGCTTTTCAGCTTAAGACACATCAACTTGATGTGCCCAGGCTGGTTGTCGTGATAACACACTGGGAAGTTGGCACTGAAGTGCTTCCCCTTGCACTTTGAACACCAAGGTCATGTGTTGTTGTTAGAGTTCCCAACTGGTGGACTCATTTTGTTGTTGTTGTTGTTGTTTTCTTGTCGGAAGCCTTTATTGTTTTAAGGCTTGAAATTCCTCTACTGATACCCCGATGATGAAGCATAGGGTTTCTGGTTGCGGTTGAAGGGTTTTCCCCTTCCACGTCCTTGCCCGAAATTCCTTTGGGCTCCATAGGAATTTCGGGGTGGTACGAAACTTTTCAGTGTCGCATTCCTTGCCTTCACACTTTCTATATAAAGCCGACACATGTTAACCAGAGTTGCAAAATCTGGTATCTACTGATGTACAAACATCACCTTCAGGTCCTGTCTGAGTCCGTCCTCAAACTTGGCGCATTTAGACCTATCGTTTCCCAATTTATTGTAGTGTGGGGCATATCTCGCTAAATCTTTAAATTTGGCAGCATATTCACCCATAGTTGAGCTCCCCTAGTGCAGACGCAAGAACTCCATCTCCTTCTTTGTCCTCATATCCGCAGGAAAGTACTTCTGCAGAAATCTATCTTTGAAAGTTGTCTAGTTGACAACTTGTTGTTCATGTTCCATCTGACGTCTTATAAATTTCCACCAGTTTTCAGCCTCCTTCATAAACATATAGGTCGCATAGGTGACATTTTGTTCCTTAGTACTCATCAGTGCCTGAAATATCCTTTCCAACTCCTAGATCCAGTCATTTGCAGCATCTGGAGCAAGACCTCCTTCAAACTTTAGCGATTGACGATGATAGAATTCGTCCAAGCCCCTATACTGAGTCGTTCCTTGAGTTGGTTCAGCTGATGCAAATTTGCGTTCACATTCTGAATCACTGCAGTCATTGCAGCCATGAAGTCCAGGTTAGCAACTCCACATTCAGCCATCTTAAATTTGTGAACATTAGACGTGGTTGAGATACTTCTTCTACCGAAATTATCTATGAGTTGTATTTTCAATCGACAATACAAGCTGACAGTTAAACACACAAAGTCACACAAGAAAGCATGTGAGGCCATGCCCAAGGCTGGATAGAAAAGAATCGCTATGATACCAAGTTGTAACGCCCCGAAATTACTCCATAAATATTATGCTAAAAAATGAGTAATTTTTTTTGAATAATGTAATATGAAATTATTTTCCTTATATTCGTTTCCTTTTCGAGAAATCATTTTAAGTAACATAAATTGTGGAAAATCAACAACCGGTACCTAATGGTAACAAAAAACAACTCAACATATCTTTGAATAACTCTTCATTAAAAGATAGTGAAACTTTAACACAAAATACAAGGCAAAATGAAATCATCGCCTAAACTGAAACTATACAAAATAGACTAAGTCATCCAGCACTTCAAAAGTACCCTACACAGATAACCTACCCAAAAAGCAAAACAAAAAAGGAAATAGCTTCTAACGGCTAGCTCTAGTGTCCTCGAGGGACAAGAACCCTCGCTCGGATCCTCCTCAACCTCAGAGTCAGAGAAGAGATATACCACCTCGATGGAGTCCTATATGTAGATCAACTCCACACAATCGTCCTCCTCAGCTTCCAACTCCTCCTCAACTTCCATCTCCTCCATCGGGTCATAGGCCGAATTATACGACCTAATCCCTGCTCTCACATCTGCCTAAGGTTCGGGCATGGTCCTCCGAACAGCTCTCCTCCATGGTGGGGAACAAATTACATCGTCCCAACTACTTACCCTGGATGACCACATGGCCAAGTCTCTTACGGTCAGACGACCTCCCTGTGTGGTATCATGTAATCCTTTTTTAGCATCGCCCTAATCACGACATCAACGTCGGAAACCTTGCCCTAATAACACGCAAGAACAAAAGGTAACTGTATAAGTTTGTTGAATACACTTATCACCCAAGCTAGGACTATCACCTAAGCAATCAATCAATCAAAAACAATCAAAATTATTGTGCGAGAGACTGTCGCTCAAGTGACAAATTCATCAAAATAGACTCAATTTACTGCATGGCTCTAGCCCAAGCGAAAGACTGACACTGAAGTGATAAATCCACCAAAAACTGGCCGAAATCACTATCTGGTCCTCGCTCGTGCGATAGACTGTCGCTCGTGTGCCCAAAACCTCCCAGAACAGGCAAAACACCTGCCTGGCCATCGCTCAAGCTAGAGTGGATCGCCTAGGCGAGGGTGGTCCAGTGGCCAAGACCACTCTCTCGACCTTATGAGCCACCGGATCGAGTAACTCCGTTGTTTTCTATCCCTATGCATTTTAGTTTTTCGAGTGGTGTTCTTTCGTGGTTAACTACGATATTACTTGATATTTTAATCTATCATAAGGCATATAACTTAAGAAATTATCCGTACTTAATCTAGGCACGCAAACATTTGATTAAGTGCGGGTTTCTTAATACACAAATATAACTCCAAACTTTTGAGGTAGTTCAGGAGATCTGGGTGTCATATTCAGACACCATTATGTCATGATGTATTCTCCCTCACCTTCGGAAGCAAACAAAAAAATAAATTAGTGATTTGCAAATTAAATTTTTACATGATAACCCTAAGGTAGAGACATCATTTAATCTATTTATGAACTCAATCACTTTCATCCATCTGGTTCAAGATTCATATTCTTGAACCATCCTTTATCATCGAAAGTCTTGTTAATGATTTCTATCATTTTCAAGGTAAGATTTTAATAAAGTTTATACTTTTGTCACCACTTTCATGGAGACTTTTTAAGCCATACTCACCACTTTAAGGGAAGTTTCTTAATCAAAGTCCACATTTTTAAATCAATATCTCCTAAATTGATCTTACGAGCTTAAAGCAAGTCATCTTAAGTAGATTCCATATTTTGTATAATAGTTTTCCATGGTCATTTCAACACATTCTTTTCTAATACAACTAGAAGTGTTGATAATGTTGATATCATACTTAAAACAACATTTTAAATCAAGATATCCTTTGTTAATCTTAACACTTTGAAGTAAGTTAACTAAAGTAGGTTCAACAAGTTCCATGATCATTTCAACACCTCCAAATTTTAGCTTAACCCCAAGGGTTAATAGGTGTTGGTTTCATAGTCATGAACAACATAATAAAAGTTAGCATTTTTAAACCAAAATATCCTTTGTTAAACTTATCACTTTAAAGTAAGTTAACTAAGGTAGATTCAACAAGTTTCATGATCATTCCAACACCTCCAAATTTTAGGATAACCATAAAGGTTAATAGGTGTTGATTTCATAGTCATGAACAACAATGAATCATCTTTTAAGCAAAACTCATCCAACTTATAAACATCTAACTTAGAAACATTGCAAAATAAATACTTTCTATCGTGTCCAAGGCTATGGTTTCTCGAGCAAAAAACAAGTGAAAAGATTCAAACTTTACATGGTTCAAAATTCCTTAAAGGTTCCTTTGTTTTCATAATCATCCCCTTTCACTGAAATCAACAAAATGCATAGTTTTAAACACTAAAAATAGCCCCATGAACAACAAGGAGTTCATGGTTACAAACACAACTCTCTAAGTTCAAGAAAGCACATATTTAGAGTTTTGAGCATAAAACGAGTTAGGAAGATTATTTGAAAATTTCAACGGTTGAAAATATTCTTAACATACATATAAACATCATACTAAAATTTCATAAACATCTAATGGTTGGATCTTAAAAGATGAAGAATAAAATATGGAAAATTACCTTGAGAGTTCTTAGAAATTTCAAAAGTAAAGAGAGAGAGAGAGAGAGAGAGAGAGAGAGAGAGAGAGAGTGAAAATGCCAAGTGTTTTCTCTAAGCTAGGAGTTGGCTCTTAAAGAAAAAGAAATCAGATTTTGGAAGGGGAAAGATCAAGGATTTTCAAAAAGTGGATTGTGTAAGAGGCAGATGAGTGATTTAAGAGATTTGTACTTTTGTTTGTTTAACAAGCAAGCTTCACTCATTAAAGTGATGTGACCTCTTCGGCGAAACATTCACGCTTAAACCATGCCCGAGTATTGTTGACTAATACTCGGCCGGATATTGAAAATCTCTCGATTTCGGTTTACGGTTAGAACTTCGAAACATAGAATTCGGAGTGAAAAATATTTAGAAATGTGTTATGGACATACTTTATATCTATCTTGACTCGGAATAATATTTCGAACCCAATGACGCAATAGGAATTCAATTCTGATTTACGAAGCTCAAAAACACAGTTTGGGCCATACTCGGGCAAATTTGGGTCCGACACTAGCTCAAAAACTTTCCGTCACATAAAATTACGAAAATTTACCACAAAATAAGAATTCAGAATACAAGACTAATACTCAGCTATGGTTTAGCCTAAATCAATACCGATTAATTTCTAAAATTACTCATTAATAAAATAAATAATTAATAAAACGTGTACAGAAAATCACGATGTTACAATGAGCAAATGCACAATGGTGCATATTAGCATACGTCTCTCGTAACTTCAAGATCGATATGATCTCTTTTAGTGATTCATTTAATGGTAACAATATTGGTGAATCATAATCTCATGAAGTGAAAAAAGAAACAAGATATTACACTTCAAGATGTTTTCTCTTCTAAAAAGAAACAAGATATTACACTTCAAGATGTTTTCTCTTCTAGTCATGTATAGAATTTTAGTGACTTTATTATTGTGAAACATCTCAAAGTTGTCAAGAGTATAATCCAATACATTCATCATATTATCGGCAAGGTTATTATAAACATATTGAGTAGGCAAGTGGGCAAGTTGTGTCTTATTAATCATCAAAAATAGATTATCAAGATCCTTATAATTAACAATCAAGTTATGTATTATTTTGTTATGTCTTTGTACACAGGGGTACACAAGATGGTTTAACAAGTCATTCTACCATATGCTAACAACTCACAATTAAAATGTCATATATCGCACTTTATTTTGAAGGATGTCATATATCTAATAATAAAAATTACAAAAAAAATATCCTTGTAAGTGAATGTAATTCACTTTTGTCAAAGTAATAGGATAATATGTTGTCTTTTAATTCTAAAATTATGTTATTTTTATTCCCACTCTAAATTATTAATTGTGATATATCCAAAGTGTTAAAATGAATAATAGTTATAAAAATAATACAATCTTTTGTATTTTGTACTTACATTAATTTCTCTTTTTCACTTTCCTAATCTGCATGATAGTAACCATAACTATAACTTCAATTGCTATTACAACCATAATCTAAATATTAATAGAATAACTTTAATAGTTTTCATACACCACCATGTGATGTTAATATATCTCTTGAACTCTCAACTCCAAGGATACATCTTGGTTGCTATTACTTATTATATACCCACAACCCAAAGAATTCGAACTTTCCCTGGCAGAAGCATCTACACTAAAATTGGCTGTAGATCTTTCTCTTAACCTTGGATTCTCTGTTCTGCAAGCATTGAGGAAAAAAGACTTCCAAACTAGTCCCGTTTTGCAGATATTGTCAAGGAGTGTACATAAGAAAGTGAGCACCGTGGCATACTTCTTGGCCCTAAGGGTCCATTTTCAAGTCAAGCTTTCAAGAGAAATAAGAAAAATGATCATCTCATATATATATATTTTATAATTATCAAACGTTTATAATTTTTCTCCTTCAAACTTTAACTCACAAATAAATACCAGACTTTCATCTTGGATGTTAAATGAGGATGTTGTTCTTTCCTAGAACACAAAGGTACGGAACAATAGTTGATCAGTTGCTGAAGATGGAGAAGAGGAAGGACGTCTACGTAGCAAGATGATGTAGAAGAGCTGGACCCGCCGGTGGAGGTACCTGAAAAGCTTCTCCGACGATCAAGTCAGTGTATGAACTTGGTGTTAAATGTATGGGAGTATGAGAATATGAAGATAGAAAGTAATAGAGTGAGTAATGCTAGAGAGTAGAGAGATTGAGATACTTCCTGTTGGTAGAGACACCTATTTATAGAGGGGAGAGCTGACTTTGGGCTCTTGGCATGTAGCGCAACACGTAGCCGACCAAGGGTATTGTCGGGGGTTGATTTTTTCGTGTCAGGCGGTCTGCCAGGACCGTACTCTGTGCTACTCTTGTCTTTTAGCCTGTGGCTGGTTTGGTAGTCGTTCTGCAATATGTCTGTCGTGCTGGCAGGTGGGTTGGTGAGGTACAGATGGCATGTCAGGGGATGGCTCTAAGGTCAACTCTGGTGGGCCAAGCACACGAGACCTATCTCGGCGACCAAGCATGCGGGTCTTTGGCTCGCCGGGTAGGAACAGTTGCCCCCAGTCTGCCAGGATGTTGGGCGAGAATGTTGGGAGACTCTACACGAGCCTCACACGACTTGGATTACTTGTAGTGGAACAGCTGCCCCCAGTCTGCCAGGATGTTGGGCGAGCATGTTGGGAGACTCTAATGATCGTCAAACGACCTCTTTCAGGGTGGTCTGACTGTATGAGATTTGGCGACATGAGATTGAAGGGCGTTGATTGAGACGTCAAACGACCTCTTTCAGGCGAGTATTGTTAGAGACGCCCCTCGACCTGGTGATTGCCTAAATGGGCGCGTTGATCTAACTTGAGCAGCTACGTGCTTCTTGTATGAGATTTCGTGACGTGTCCCTTTGGTTCCTCACGCCACGTGGTAGGCATTAATGACCGTGGGTAACGTATCCGTTGGGGTGGGACGTTTCATCATTATCTATTGTGACCCTTGATGTCCGCCGAACTTTGTCGTGTCGTGGGAGTGACCGCTGGTCATTCAAATGCCAGCATGTGGCATGACCTTTGGTTTCCGCCGAATTTTCCTTGTTTTTCGGGTTTCCGTTGGATTGCACTTGAGTGTTTTTCTACGGCCCTGATGAGGATGTGGATGGGCCTGGCCACTGGGCCTGTGGTCCAGGTTCTTCTATAAATAGAGGGTGCCTAGTGGCTTTTCCTCTTTTACGTGTTTCCAAACCTCCTGAACACTTTCCACGATTTCTTTGCTCCCAGCGTGATCTTCTTCGAGATTCTTCCTCTTTTCAACTTCTCCTTCTAATCCAGGTAACACTCGTTTCTCATGGTTTACATTTGCGATTACGAATCCGATTCTGACGTGGAGATCCTTTATGGACCTCCACCGTGTTTCCAAAAACCGCCGCCCTCGTCTTATGCATTGGTGGAGGTTCCCGAGTCGTTGAGCATCGTCCCCCTCCTCCCCAAGGTGGAGGTGTAGGATTTCAATGGAGAGGTGCCGACAATTACTTGGCCTCACTTCGTGCCAAGTTTGGGTTCGTTTTGAGTGACAACTCTGAGTCTGAGTCTGAGTCTGATGACTCTTGTGATGGCAGGTTCATGACGACGAGGACGTATAAGGCCAAAGCTCCTCAGCTGTCTATTCCGGCGGAAATGGCCGGGGAGGATTCCTGCTACTAGTGGGTCGATAGGGAGGTGCTCGGTACTCCTAGCACGTTCCCCTACGGGACTCCCCTCAACATACATGTGGCCAAAAAATCTTTCCATGGTTTCGAGGTCAGCACCCCTAGGTCGGGGGAAGGGTCTACTATAACTTTTCAGAGGAGAAGAATGATAAGAACACCTTCTTCCTTTATGAGGCGTACTGCTAGCGCTTGGGGGTTCGCCTCCCCTTGGAGGAATGGGACGTGCAAGTCCTGACGCAGCTGCAGATCGCTCCTAGCCAACTGACTCCAAATTCATGGGGGTTCATTCGGGCTTTTGAGATCATGTGCAAGGCGGCGGACATCCCTTGTACACTAAAGTTGTTCTTCTGGATGTTTCGCGTTGGCCATCGCACCAATACCGATTAAGACAAGGATGGTTGCCATTGGTGGACGTGTCTTCAATCTCGGCCCAGGCGGGGGCTATTCACGCCGTTTTCGTCAAATGAGAAAAAGTGGAAAGGCGGGTATTTCAGGGTGAATGTTAGGAAGGCACGGAACAACTGGTGCCTTAGCAAATCTGGCGCACCGTTATTTCCCTTCGCATGGAAATGGGACATCCATCAACGCCCTTCCAAGAGCTTTCTAGTGGAGAATGAAGATTTGTCTCCGGAAGAGGTGGAAGCTGTCGAGACCATGACTTACTAGATAGACGAGGGATGACTTCTTCCTTGTTCGGCCATCCGTGACGGGGGCGGGGCTTTAGTGGACTTTTTTGGTGGGTGGGCCGGATGCTGACTGCTTTTATTGCTTTGCTTTATGTACCTCTTTATCCTTTCATTGATGATTTTCTTCCTTTTTGTGCAGTCAAACTAAAAGCCAAGATGAGTGAGAAACTAAGGAAAAGCATGCTGTTGAAGAGGGTCGTCGCCCTGGTTAAGAAAGACGCTGCTGTTTCCAAACGTTAGAGGATGACGTCCCCCGTGTCTTGCCCTATTGAGGGGTCTCCCAGCCAGACAACTGCGCAGCCAGCTTCAATGAGTGGGGGGCGCCCTGCTAGGGAGCCGTCTCTGCCTGAGCAGCCCGAGGACTTGATGGATCAAGAGCTGGTTCAAAGGGCTGCTGATTCGCCTCTTGCTGCGTCTACTGAAGCGGTTCCTCCCGCTGATCATACTGGAACTACTCAGTCTGCATCGATGAGGGTAGAAGAGAGTGTCTGTACATCGGTGATCCCTGCCTCAGGGCAATCAGCTGGAGTGGACGTCGGTCGCTCCTCCGATCCAAGCAGGAAGAAAAGTTCCAAGGGGAGTCAAGATCGCTTTTCTCCTGTTAGCGTCCCCAAAGTGATTGATCAGGCGCTTCTGAATGCCCAGGCTAAGGAGGCTTTTGACAAGTTACCTTTGTCCGTCCTGCTGCAAAACTTGAAGGGGAGTGTTGTCCTCATAGCCTCCATCCAGAAGTACTTGGAGACGGATGGGGTTTTAGAGTCGAGGATCGCGGATGGCGCGATGGCGAAAATCCGGGCTCTGCATGAGGCGGAGAAGCAGAAGATGGTTGATCTTCATTCCGCCGAAAAGGGGGAGCTGGTCAAGCTGGGCGAGGTCGCCAGGGCTTAGGTAGCGGATTTGTCAACCCGTGTGGGTTTTCTTGAAAGTGACAAGATAAAGCTTACCGCCCAGGTGATGGAATCCGAGGGGGCGGTCCGTGCCAAAGATGAAGCGCTTCATTGGGAATCTTGACATTCGTCTTGCGAAAGAGGAGGTTGCGACTTGGAAAGCTCGTGCTGACGCTGCTGAAAAGAAAAGGCCACACTTCTGGGGCAGGTGCAGGAGTTGGGGGGGAGAAGGCATCTCTGGAAACCCGGGTTCGGGAATTGGAGGAGGGACAGGCGGCCGTCGAACTTGAAAAAGTGCAGTTGGAGAGGCTTGTGGACGAAGCTGTCGTAGAGGCGTGGGTGAGTGCCCAGTCCAAGCTGACTCTGGCTTTTCCAAGCACCGATTGGACTTGGATGCAGCTGGGTGCCTCTATGGAAGAGGGACGCCTGTTGGTAGGGGATGAAAATGACGATCCAGTTTCGATGCCTTTTCCTGGTCAAGGCGGGGGGACTTTGTAATCTTGTCTTTTAAGTATCTTGTAATAGTTTCTCTTTAATGAATGAACAGCTTTGCGATATTTCTCTTGTTTAAATTCTGTACTTAAAATGACTTGATACAATTGCTGGACGATTTTGTCTTTATGAACAACTTTGAATGTATGATGGATTTAATTCGGAATTTGAACGCCTTTAGTGTGCCTGGTGAAATGGAAGCGACCCTCCTTTGGCCAGGCAAATGCATCAAGCAAGGGGGCGTAAACCGGCCCCTTGGGTGACTATACAAAACCACTAAGTGGGATTGCACCAGGCAAGGGGGCGAAAACCGGCCCCTTAGGTGAATGTAAGAAACCACGGGTGGGAAGTGATCCGCGCCTAGGGCGGGTGATGGCACCAGGCAAGGGGGGTGAAAACCGACCCCTTGGGTGAATGTTGAAAAACACTAAGTGGGATTGCACCAGGCAAGGGGGGCGAAAATCGGCCCCTTGGGTGAATGTAAGAAACCACGGGTAGGAAGTGATCCACGCCTAGGGCGGGTGATGGCACCAGGCAAGGGGGGCGAAAACCGCCCCCTTGGGTGAATGTAGAAAACCATTAAGTGAGATGGCACCAGGCAAAGGGGGCGAAGACCGACCCCTTGGGTGAATGTAAAAAACCAAGGCTGGGAAATGATCCTTCAAAACAATCACAGAGTATAATACTTCGTTATCATATATAAGTTGAAAAGATTACAAAAGAACGACCAACCGCGCATGGGGATGTCGATTAGGCATAAAATATCCGGAGGTTGGCGGCGTTCCAAGTCCTGGGGATGTTTTTTCCTGCCAAATCTTGAAGTTTGTATGCCCCTTTGCCGATCTTGCTGGTTACGCGGTAAGGTCCCAGTTAGGTCTCAGCTTGCCTTTCACCCGTCCTATATCTGCTCTCCTTAATACCAGAGTTCCTTCGGGAAACTGGCGGGGAATGACTGAAGAGTTGAATTTCGACGCGGTTTTCTTTTTGATGATCTTTTCCCTCAGACGAGCCCTTTCCCAGATTTCTTCCACTTCGTCAAGGTTGTTTCTAAGGAGAGATTGGTTGTTGCCCTCGTTAAACTGAAGTATTCGCCAGGTAGGTTCTCCTATCTCGACTGGGATCATGGCCTCTGCGCCGTATGTTAAGTTGAATGGTGACTCACCGGTCGTAGAGTGGGGAGTGGTTCGGTACACCCATAGTACGTGATGGAGTTGATCTGGCCAATTTCCTTTTGATTCGTCCAGCCTCTTCTTTATACCTTTTAGGATGACCTTGTTTGCTGCCTCGGCCTGCCCATTGGATTGTGGATGCTCCACTGAAGTGAAGTGCTGTTTAATGCGGAGGCCTGACAATAATTCTTGGAACCTTCGATCGGGAAATTGAGTGCCGTTATCTGCCACTATGGCGAACAGGATGCCGAAACTAGTGATTATGCTTCGCCAAGTGAATTTTTGGATATTTGCTGAGGTGATGGTGGCTAATGTTTCTACCTCTATCCATTTGGTGAAGTAATCTATGGCGATTATCAAAAAATTCAGTTGCCCCGTTGCTTGAGGGAAAGGCCCTAGAATGTTCATACCCCACCTACAGAAAGGCCAAGGTGCTTGTGTCGTGGTTAATTCTTCTGGCGGGGCTTTGTGGAAGTCAGCGAAAAGTTACAAACGAGTGCATTTTCAAGTGAGGTCTGTTGCGTCCTTTTCCATTGTGGACCAGTAGTACCCAGCACGTAACACCTTCTTGGCGAGTGAGGCGGCGCCCAAGTGATGCCCACAACTTCCTTCATGAATCTCTCTAAGGACATAATCCGCCCGTTCTGGACCAAGACATTTAAGCAAGGGGGCGGTGAATCCCCATCGATACAGTGTCCCCCGGATCAGGGTGTACCAAGAGCAACACCTGAGGAACCGTTGCTTCTCTTTCAAGTCAGAGGGCAGGTTACCATGGAGGATGTATCGAATGCAAGGGCCCGTCCAGTTGTCTAGGATCTCCACTTGTTCCACTGCCACGACACTTGGGTGGTAGACTGTTCCCTGGACGACGGACCGATTATTTCTGAGACATTTGGTACTGGCGAGCTTGGACAAGATATCTGCCCGGGTGTTGTTTTCACGGGGCACATGCTGAATGGTTGCTTCATCGAAGTCGGCCATGAGCTCTTTTACTTTGAGCAGATATTTCCCGAGGAGGGTATCCTTGGTCTGATATGCACATGTAACTTGGGAAACAGCTAATTGGGAATCACTGCAAATTAATACCTTATGGGTGCCCACTTCTTTTGCTAGCTGTAATCCAGCGATGCAAGCCTCATACTCTGCCTGATTATTGGATGTTGGAAATGTGAAGGTGAGGGAATGCTCAATGGTTACTCCTTGCCCATCTTCCAACAGAATTATAGCCTCTCGGATTAGAAGATCCATCGACAAAGATAGTCCATACCTGCTCTGGATCGCCCTTTGGCGCGGCCAATTTGGCCACGAAGTCAGACAGGACCTGACTCTTAATGGCCGTGCGAGGTTCGAATTGGATGTCAAATTGTGAGAGTTCTATTGACCATGTGATCATCCGCCCAGCCAACTCTGGTTTATGCAATATTTGCCTGATTGGCTGGATGGTTCTGACAATCGTTGCATGAGATTGGAAGTATTGGCGCAACCTTCGCGTGGCTATCAACAATGCATAAGCCACGTTTTCCAGCTTCTGATACCTTAGTTCCGAGCCTTGCAGGGCCTTGCTTGTGAAATAGACCGGTTTTTGACCTTCTGCCGTTTCTCGAATCAGCACGGCCGCAACTGCTCCGTCGGACACGGCCAGATATACATACAGAAGCTCGTCAGGCAATAGCTTAGAGAGAATAGGTGGGGCGGCCAAATATTGTTTGAAAGTGTTGAACGCTGCTTCGCAACTCTCAGACCATTCAAACCTCTTGCTCTTTTTCAACAACTGGAATAAGGGAAGTGAATGTTTGGCGGCGGACAGGAGAAACCTGGACAACGCTGCTAGTCGCTACTGTTGAACCTCCTTGACCGTGCAGGGGCTCCTCATGTTGATGATCGCCTGACATTTGGATGGATTTGCCTCAATCCCTCGACTAGTCAGAAGAAAACCGAGGAATTTGCCAGCCTCCACTACGAAAGTACATTTTTCTGGATTGAGCCTCATGTTGTACTGGCGGAGTTGTTGAAAAATATTTTCCAGAATGGATACATGATCTTCGTCGGGGAGGCTTTTGGCGATCATATCATCCATGTAAACTTCCATGTGTTCTCCAGTCTAGGCGGCAAACACCTTGCTCATCATCCTCTGATAAGTCGCCCCAACATTTTTTAAAACAAAGGGCATGACAGTGTAGCAGTAGGCGGCCTGATCAATGATGAACGCTGTTTTTTCTTGGTCGGGAGGGTACATCGGGATCTGATTGTAACTGGAGTATGCGTCCATGAAGGACAGCTACTGATAGCCTGAAGAATTATCCACTAAATGGTCAATGTTTGGAAGAGGATAATGCTCTTTAGGGCATACCTTATTGAGATCCGTGTAGTCCACGCACATCCGCCACTTCCCAGATGGCTTCTTCACCAGCACAACATTTGCCAACCACATGGTGTAGGTGATTTCGCGGATGAAACCCACCTCTAGCAACTCAGCTACCTTCAAGGCGACGTCCTTGGTCTTGTCAGCCCCCATTTTACGCCTTCTTTGCGCCACCGGTTTAGCACCTTGTTTTGTCGTTAGTCGATGACAAACAAAGGAAGGATCTATACCAGGCATGTCTGCTGCTGACCAGGCGAAGAGGTCCTGGTTTGCCTTCAAAGATGTCTCCAGCCTCAACCTTTGGCTTGACGGAAGGATACTGCCAAGGTGCACTACCTGTCATGAGGACTGGTCCAACTGTAGAGTTGTTTTTTCCCTTCTAGTTGTGGTCGAAAGTCTCCTTCGTCCGCCCGGACATCCAGTTCTACCATATGCACGCCCCGAGATCTTTTGGAGGGAAGGGGGCGTGCTGTTTGCTGAAGTGGGGGCGGAGACTCATCTGGTAGCAACTGCGAGCCGAGTGCTGGTCCCCTTTCACTGTGCAGACTTGGAGGCTGATTGAGAGGAACTTCATGCATAGATGGGGCGTAGAGACGATCGCTTCAAGCCTGTTCAAAGTTGGTCGGCCGATAATGGCGTTGTATGCTGAATCGCACTGGACGACCAAGAACTTTGTTTGGACCGTCCTACTCATAGGGTGGTCGCCGATCTTTAGCCAAATCTCTACATATCCCCTGGGGGTGATTCACTGGAAAATCCTGGAAAATAATGTCAGTTGAGCTACCCTGATCAATGAATAGGCGGCTAACCTTCTTGTTATTGAGCTTGGCGGTGATGACGAGGGGGTCATCGTGCCCTCGGACGACACCTTCATAATCGCGATCGTCGAATGTAATAGGGGGGCTGCTCTGTAGCTCTATCTCTGCTGGGAGTTCCTGGCAGCGACGTGCATTACCTCCCGCACATATTTCTTCTGGGCGGTCCTAGAGGTGCCCCCGACAGCAAAACCTCCTGAAATAGTGTTGATATCAACTAGGCTCCTTGGCCTTCGGTTGTCTACTCGGTGCCTATCCGCTTGAGGCTGTGGGGTAGGGCGCCGTTGTTGAAATTGCGGAGGGGACCACCTTCTTGAAGGCTTCGGTCGACGATGTAGTGGCGATCGCCGACGTTGCTCCAAGCCCGCGATGAACCGCTGTAAATGACCAGCCTGGATGAGATCTTCGATGGTATCACAGAGCTGTGTGTAGTCATTGGTCAAGTGGCCTAACATACTGTGATAGTCACAGTATTTGGATCGGTCTTGTGGGCCTAGCGTGGGCGGGGAAGTTGGACGAGGTGGGTGGAGAGGACCTCCTGTAGAATCCTTGAGCGACTGGCGTTCAGAGGGGTATAGGTGGAGTATTTGGCCTTTTTAGTTAGTGAGGGTAGGTCGTGGGGTAGGTCGTGGGAGTGGTGCGGGATTGGTTGGGATGGTGGGCGGGATTCGCTCGCTGACTCTTCACGGTTACTTTCGTGAATAGGGCGCTCCGAGTGATCCCCATGGTTTATTTTAGATTGGCGGAGTTCCTGTATTACGTCTGCCTTTTGCTGGATGAGCCGCTCCTGGCGTTCCAACATCTGGAGGAGGTGTTGGGTGGTTGGTTGTTGTTCTGGAGTGGTATGGTGGCTTCGGCTGGCCTGATGGGATGGTTGTCTTGGTGGGGGAAGGGTACTTGGGGCAGGGTCAACTTGGCTGGTAGATAGAGCTCGGTTTCTGGTAGTCACCATGGTGTGAGCTGGACCACAAACGGCGCTAATGTTCTTTCCTTGAACACAAAGGTACGGAACAATAGTTGATCAGTTGCTGAGGATGGAGAAGAGGAAGGATGTCTACGTAGCAAGATGATGTAGAAGAGCTGGACCCGTCGGTGGAGGTACTTGAAAAGCTTCTCCGATGATCAAGTCAGTGTATGAACTTGGTGTTAAATGTATGGGAGTATGAGAATATGAAGATAGAAAGTAATAGAGTGAGTAATGCTAGAGAGTAGAGAGATTGAGATACTTCCTGTTGGTAGAGACTCCTATTTATAGAGGGGAGAGCTGACTTTGGGCTCTTGGCAGGTAGTGCAACACGTAGCCGACCATGGGTATTGTCGGGGGTTGCTTTTTCCGTGTCAGGCGGTCTGTCAAGACCGTACTCTGTGCTACTCTTGTCTTTTAGACTGTGGCTGGTTTGGTAGCCGTTCTGCAATCTGTCTGTCATGCTGGCAGGTGGGTTGGTGAGGTACAGATGGCATGTCAGGGGATGTCTCTAAGGTCAACTCTGGTGGGCCAAGCACGTGAGACCTATCTCGACGACCAAGCTTGTGGGTCTTTGGCTCGCCGGGTAGGAACAGATGTTTTCCAATTCATTCACTCTAATGTAGCATTAGTTTCTCCAAAATATAATGCTACCACTTAAAAAAAACTACACAAGTATTCTACAAATGGTTAAGCATAAATTATTATTTTTTCCTAATTACTCATTAAATTTTATCTGCTTCCAAAATTGATTTTATATAAATATATTATTAAATTACTAATAGGTGATCAACAAGGAAATTGTTGTCACGAGACTCAAATAGTAGCAATACAACAATGCAGTTTTGTCGACATTGATCACTAAGGGAAACTGTCATCAAAATATAAATTGATTGAAGAGAAGATAATAAGTTAATTTCGGAGTTAAAATTGATTAATGCAGTAATATTAATATATAAAAAATAAAATAAAACAATAATGATCTAACATTAACGTGAAAACAAGATGCATGACTTAAAAAAATTAATTGTTATTAATTTAATATTATCCTTATGCAATGATCAATTTTACAAACAAATTTAAGGCATAATAAGAAGAAAAAAATAGTTCATAGTAACTACTTATAAGATACATAAAATATGTATTTTAGAGACTTTCCCCTT
The DNA here is from genome assembly GCF_001865875.1 of Lupinus angustifolius. Taxonomy (NCBI): domain Eukaryota; kingdom Viridiplantae; phylum Streptophyta; class Magnoliopsida; order Fabales; family Fabaceae; genus Lupinus; species Lupinus angustifolius. The sequence continues at coordinate 51,278 of NW_017726569.1, read as the reverse complement.
TTTATTATCTATGACAAGTGTTTGTTATTTCCTTTTATGTACTTATATTTAAAGGAAATTGTGTCTTTACCAATAATGTGAAAATCCTTTTTAAAGTATCAACATAAAGTAGTTCATAGTTTCTTACTTATATTTAGATGCATTAACAATGTAAATACTTTACAGTTATAGTAAAATCTCATTAAACTCATTTATTATATGTTATTTTTTCTCATGGCTTAAAATTTATAGTTCAGCAGCAAATTAAATATGTGAGAACTTATTTATTTTTTACAATTGTTGCATTCACATGTGTATCCCTCTTGCCATAGTCCTTGTTGGAAATGTTATATAATTTAACAATTCACGACCTCGTCTGAGAATGAAGATGCTGTTATGCCCATGCCAATGGCCTTGACCCAAATAAATGCATTTTCCATCTATGGGCTTAAATCTGGCCCAAACTTGCCGGAGTCTAGTTATACATTTTAGGAAAGGCCCGTTTAAACTATTTCTCCCACTTCAAAGTATAAGTGATCTAAAATCTAAACAAACCTCATTATGTTAACAAATACATTTTTTTAAGATAAAAAATGTATACATTGATAGTATAAATATTTTTATACTGTTAATGCATTATTTACTATTCACATTTAATTATTATTAACTTAAGTATAAAGTAATACAAATTGATATGAATAATGTATTGTCTGTATGTAAATTTTGATATTATACTCTTTTTTTGAATGCCAATGATAATGCTGTCGGTGTACTTTATATTTAGCTATGTCCTTGTCATATACAAACTTTAAATCATTTAGCTCTAAGGTGTGTGCAGTTTTAGGCTTGTTTTCACCACATTGAAAAAGAGAAAATTAATAATAAGTCATTAATACAATCTACTTTATCAACTTGGTCAAAGGTTATGATAACTCCTTTCCCTAGTTTATAAAGTTAGTATACGTTAACTAACCGTTGTTAGAAGTTCTTTAAACGGAATGGCTTAACTTTTTGAGAACAAGATTCAATGCTCATAGTTTATTTTAGTATAGCCTAACTAACCGTTATGTCCAAATGTACAATCCCTTATGCTTTCACCATCATTCTAATTTGAGTAAGAAACTAAAATTATCATTTATTGAAATATATTTTGAACTATATTTTAGTATTTGGGTTAATGTTGTATTAGACTAGTTAGAGTTAATTTTAGTAGTTTTAGTTAGTTTTATATGTATATATAGTTCACTCATTCAATTCAACATGATGAGGAGAAATATTATTCAATTTAATAAAGCTATGATTTCATTCTTTCTCTTTCTTTCTTCTTCTTCTTCTTCTTCAAGCTTTTAAGTTTTTCTCATCTTTATCATTCATGAATGTCTCATCTTTCTTGTTCATCAAAAAGTTTTGGCAATGTCTCCTACCATTTCAACATAATATCAAAGCATAAAAAATATTTTGGTAGCTTCCGCTTATGGCAACATCTTCCAAGATTGAACAAAGAATCATCGTCATTCTTAATAAGTCACACATGTGAAACAATAACTTTCTTGTAAGATGTTCATGAATCTATTAGAGGAAGAGTTTGGTATTCTACTATTGATCATTTCATTTTGGACCATTTCAATATAGTATCAAAGCATAAAAATTATACATAATTAATTTATTATCTATCATTTTTATGTTAATTTTTATAACTTTAATGATTATTAAAAATGAATAGTGAATAATAAACTAATATTATATACAATTTTTACATTGCCCTCTACATTTTTAGCGATTTACCATCAATTTATGGCTCGTTATCAACATGGATACATTATTATTTCAACATCTAATATACAATTTAGATGATGCTACATTCACATCTACATATATTATCGTATTCCTTTTACTTCTGGACCATGCAGATGAGAAAATGAAACTTAAGTGGGGTACACGTGTTTTTTTGGTGTAGTATCAAGTGTATCTCTTATCTTTTTTTAATAAGAAACTAATTTTTTTCGAGTTTCGTAGTTGTCTCTCTCGACAAGTATTGCTCCCAGGAATCAAACTATCAATCTTGGGATTCAATGAAACCTTACAACACTTACCAACACCTTATTGATTTTGATTTTGCTTTGCTCACTATGTAATTCCCGTTAACTTGACCCATGGTATTTTATTAACCAATTATCACGTTAATGAGTATATATAATCACCTTTTCTTGAGTTTTTTTATTTAGAACATAAGTACATTGAATTTACAATAATACTCTGACCCCTCTTAGATTTCTGTACCAGGGTAGTGGTCCTTGAAGTAGATGACAACAATTCCAATATAATCTTTGAAACAGTAAATAGGGTATGATAGAATTTGTGCATCACAACTCAACCTATGAAACGACAAAACAATAATGTAAGATCACGTGCAGTATCTGCCTCGTTTGCTAAAATACTTCTTAGTAATAATACCCAAATAATCGTAGCCATACACCACTGATATGCACCGTCTGAATCGGACAGTGTAATGAACGTGATTGGATAAGCGCGTAGAGTTTCTATTTTAGTTGTACGAGACACGAGGTACTGTTCTCAATGTTAAAGACAGTGATCTACTATTTCCTCACGAGCTAATGTCAAAAAATCCTATATCGTAAAAGAGTATAATATATCAATTTTAGTATAAAGATTAATATATAATTAGTGTATTATCTACAATTTATTTGCATTAATTTTATTTAAGAATTACTAATAATAAAATGTAAATAATAAGTAATATATAATAAAGTAAAAATTCTTATACTACTAATATAAAGTTGACATTTCAAATAACATGAAAATTCATAATTCTTTTCCCACATAATGGCCACATTTTTCTATTTTTAAATTTTTTTCTCTCTGATCAAACAAAATAAAAATATGGGATGATTTCGAAAATAGTTTCACGGGTTGTGCTTCATATTTATAGCATTTTAATTTAAATTCAGATCAAAGTAAAACTTATATACTACGCTATTATTTACGCTAATCAAAATTATTAATAATCTCCTTTTAATCAATTTCCGGAACAATGGGGCAAAAGCAATAGGCTACAGAAACTATATGGAAGTTATAAAACATCAAAACCTCTATGTTCACACAATTCAACACTGATATTCCTTCCATAATTCCATATGTGTCTTTTTTTTCTATAATGAAAAGTATCTCCTCACCCTAAAGAAAATAATCATTTTCAAAATATCTAATTATCTCTCATAATAAATGTGATGATTCATATGAATCAAACTTTTGTTCTTGGCCAAATAAGATTTTTTTTTTGTTACTAACAAATGTATCTCTTCATTTTTTTGGGTAAATAACTAATTTCTTTCAGAGTTTGTGACTCCTCTCCTAACAAGTGTCACTCCGAGGAATCGAACTTTCGACCTTAGAAATCTAATAAACCCTTACACCACTAGACCAACACTTTGTTGGTAGCTAAGTAAGATACGAGAGTCCTAACAATTCTTAAACTATTATATCAACACATCATTAGTCTTCCATACATGTTTGATATAGAGATGGCAAAATGGATTATCTAACCCGTTTTGCTCATGCAATATCCGCATTGTCATAACGGACAAATTTAATGTTTTGCCCGTTTTAAAACGGATTAGTGTGGCAGCGGGGTATAATTAAAAAAATCATATAATAAATAAAAATAAATTATATTATATGAAAATTGAAGAAACTACACAAGATTACAATTTTTTAGGAATTAAAAATTACATTACATCATAACTTATTTGATTTTTTTTAATTCCTTAAATTATGTCCACGAGTCGCCTGCATTGCCCAATGAAAATGTCTCCAGGCTTGGCGGGTGAAACGAGGAGGACAAAATGGGCTAATGGGCAAATTAATATGCCCCGACCACACAAAAATGTGGGCTATGTGGTGCGCCTTGGAGCATGACTCATTTTGCCATCTATAATACAATATTTTAAATTTTAAATATTGGCTAATACAATATTTCTAATTTTTTTTATCGACTTCCACATTTAGCAATCCTCTAAATTGACTCTAATTCCTGTGGAACATTTGTTTCAATTTTAAAAGGTGAATAATTTGGATAAAAATAAGACTAAAATGTGTAATATAATATGGCATGAGTTTAAATCAATTGATTTGTAGTTGCTAACTTAAAGAACATGAAATATATGTTATCGTTTTCAATAGTGATAAAAATGGGAGAAAAGTTTTGGGCATATTAAAAATGATAGATAACTTATTTGTTTTTTTTGTGATTTTTTTGTAAAGGGACATAAATACATACATGTAAAGTGTTATCTTTTACGTACAAAAAAATTGGTATCTTTTAATATTTTTAGTGAGGATCATGTTCACACAAAAATATCGACTTCAGTAACTTTAAATTTCTTCTAGTCATACTTAAATTTAATTCTATTTTTTAGATGATATATATTGTTGTATCCCAATATTCTACATTTGGACATTATTTGTGTCTAAATATGGATGTTAGTAGGGGTGTTCAAATCTAGACCAGTCCAAAACAAAAACCGCAAACCGATCCAAAGTAGACCAAAACCGCAAAAACCGAATGTATTTGGATCGTATTGGATTTATTTTTTAAGGACCGGTCGGTCCGGTCCAGTCTTCAGTTTCATGTCTGGGATCCAGACTGATCCAGACCGGACCGATATTATTAAGTTAACTAAAGTATTTCACATAAGCACAACAAAAGCAGATACCCTAAAATCCTAAATCCCTAATTCCTCATTCCACACCCTCCTTCACCACGTCCTTCTCTCCTCCATGCCCTCCTCTCCTCCACACCCTCCTTCACCACACCTTTGTCCACGCCCTCCTCCATCCTCTCTCATTCACCACGCCCTCTTCCATCAAACCGAAACTTTCTTCGTTTTCGGTAAGTGTATTTCTCTCAAGTTGGATGAAGAAGATATTGATCAATTTTATATTTGATAATCTTGTATGAAATATGATTGATTCTTTATATGGTATATTAATTACTAATTAGTGTGTTATTAGTAATTCAAAGAGTGGACAAAAAAGGGAAAACAAGATTCTTTGTTAGGTTGGTCCTCCTTGTTTCAAATCTCCACCTACCTCCAACAACAACAATCAGGTTTGTTTTTCGTTTTCCTTCTATTCAGTTTAGTTTCATTCATATTCTTCACTTTTTTATGCGTTTTGTTCTGTCAATTTTGAATTACATCCATCAGTTCGGTTTAATCTGCTTTGATTTTGATAATTTGGTTTATATGACATTTATCCGAATTGATTTGTTTGGAATTGCTGAATTAAGCATCTGCTTTGGTTTCTGTTTAATTTTTGAATTAGTTTTCATTATGCTTGATCGTGAATAAGGATCTTCTGAAGTTTTCTTCTCAGGATCCTTTTAGAAGTATGTCTGTACAATTTTCTTCATTCAGGCTTCACTGTCTATGTGTTCATATTTTAATTTTATTTTTAAATTTTATTCGGTGAATAAGGATCATTAGACAATATTGATGTTTCTAATCTTGCTATTAAAAGAATCAAACTTTTCTTCATTGTTCTGGTTACTACCTTGTTGGTGTTGTAGGCTAAAATTGAAGGGATTTATATGTTAATATCTAAAAAAAGACCGATCCAAACCGGACCGAAACCGCATATAATATTTGGACCAAATTGGATCGAACATCTTAATATAAATGGACCGAACTGGACCGCATACTAATTACGCATTTGGATTTGATGATTTTTTGCTTAAAAACCGGTCCAAATGAACCGCACACACCCCTAGATGTTAGCGTTCATGTTAGCGATATTTATATATTTTCCACTTAAAATATGATTATAAATGTTAATTGTGTTGTTCGAAATAATATGTTTGAGTCCGAACTAAAATATAGCATCAAAATGAATCCAATTTCTACGAATAAAGTTAAATTTATTAGTTAAAATTACATCTAAGATTATTACAAGTCATTTTGTTAAATATTCAAGAAATAAATGTTTCAGAAAATGAGTTCTTGATATTCACATTAGGATATTAATTAATGATGTTAGGTAGAACAGATATTGAAGAAATCAAAGTATATATAGTGTTTGCGAATAAATTATTCAGATATTGCATTTAATCTCAATTCAGTTTTTAGTTGTGTAATTCCAAAATCAAAACAACTTGTGAAAACCTCTTAACTTAATACTCATTATACTTGTTTGTAGGAATGAAAATGAGACGAACCAAGTCGAACTAGAGTTTAATTCAATAAGGATTTGCTCAGTTCAAAACTTAACTCGAGTTCGATACAAGTTATTTTTTTAACCCGTGTTCAGCATAATTAAAGGTCGCGAACTGTTCGTTTCATTCGAATTATTTGTGTCTAAATATCGATGTTAGTGTTAGTATTAGCGATATTTAGATATTTTTCACTTAAAACATAATTATAGATGTTAAATGTTTTGTTCGCAATCACATGTTTGAGCCTGAATTAAAATATAACATCAAAATTGTAACACCTCAGTTCTGATATACAACCTCCCATATCCATGAATATACTAAGTGTGTCACCCACAAGCTTAAATACCCGTACAATATTTTATTCCCCACAAAGGGGAGCATTCTATTACTCGAACCCATGACCTCAGGGATAAATAGTAGCTTAATGGTAGTGACTCATGAGTAAAGTAATTATTTATCCCTAAGGTCGCGGGTTTGAGTCACGGAAGGCTGCCCTTTATGGGGAATAAAATACTGCAGATGTATTTAAGCATGTGGGTGGCACACTCAGTATATTCATAAGTCTGAGAGGTCGCATGTCAGAATAGGGTGTTACAAAAATGAATCTAATTTCTACGAATAAAGTGAAATTTATTAGTTAAAATTACATCCAAGATTATTACAAGTCATTTTGTTAATCATTCAAGGGAATGAATATTTTGGAAAATGAGTTCTTGATATTCATATTAGGATATTAATTAATGATGTTAGGTAGAACCGATATTCAAGAAATCAAAGTATATATAGTTTTTGCGAATAAATTATTCAGATATTGAAAGGTTAATAAAACCTAATCCCAACGGTTTTTATCGCATTTAATCTCAATTCAGTTACTAGTTGTCTAATTCCAAAATCAAAACAACTTGTGAAAACCTCTTAACTTAATACTGTAATTATTATTGAATGGCTTGATATTTCTCAAGTCATTATGGATATGATGACTCATTATACTTGTTTGTAGGGATGGAAATGAGTCGAACCAAGTCGAACCAGAGTTCAATTAGATAAAGATTTGCTCAGTTCAAAACTCAACTCGAATTTGATACGAGTTATTTTTTTAGCTCGAGTTCAACACCATTAAATGTCGCGAATTGTTCGTTTCAGTCATATTCATTCATTTAGACAATTCAAATAAATAAATAATTTTTAAAAATACTACAAAACTTATATATATCTATAAGTATAACCTTGTTTATAAATATACATGTATATGTATATGTATATGTATATGTATATGTATATATAATTATATAGATATGTGTGTATGTATATATAATTATATATGTATGTGTATATGTATATGTATATATCGAGTCAGCTTATGAACCTAATGAGTCAAATTGTATACAACTCAAGTTCGGTGTTTATTTAGCGAGCTCAATTTACAGCTCAAGTTCTGCTTATTTGGTTCATGAGCCAAGTTTATCCAACTAAATAACGAGTCATGTTTCAAACTAATATGTAGTTGGGCCGGTTCATTGCCACACATACTTGTTTACGACAATCATATTCAATATTTCATTGATTGATTTGTTGGTTAACAAATCATCAACAAAGACGAGTTTTGATATCTATTTTTCTAAGTTTGAATATGATAAAGTATTAGTTTGATTTATTTGCATACTTATACTAGAAGATTTTAACGTTCATGAAATTCAACACAATCTTACTTAATCTATTTGGAATTATCAACATGTCGAGGTTTAACACGTAGAATGTGTTTAAAGATACTTAAGGTCTTAACATTCATGACCCCAAGATTATTGGAAGAGTGGTTTTTTTGTAGGGTGTACATGTCAGTATTGATAAGTGTTTTTTTATAGAGAGAAAGTAGAGTGAGAATACATGTGTCTTCCTTATTGATGGCTTCACCTATTTATATTGTAGGGTAAAGTGGTTTTCATTCTAAGGCCTTGTTTAGGAGTGGGTTTTGGAGGGGAAGGGGAGAGATAGCTTTGGAAATCCTTCCCATTGTTTGGGAGTTGGATCAAGAGGAGTGGAAGGTTTTGGAGGGTTTCTCAAACCCTCCAAAACCCTCGATGTGTCTATTTTTAAAGTCCCCCCAATTTGAGATATTTTAGAGATAAAATGTCAAAATAGCTAAATATTTTTAGTACTATTATATAATTATATATTATTGTCCATTTCTCATTGTTAAAGGAAAAATAAAAAATATTCTTATATTATTATTAGTTGACTCTCCCTCATCTAAATTTCATACTCCCAAACAAGGGGGAGGATTTCCTTCATTTCGCCTTCCCTTCCTCCCCCTTCTTAACCATTTGATTCATCTCCTTCCCTTTCCCTCCTAACTCCCAAACAAAGTCTAAAGGGAGACATGCTATCATTGAGAGTGACACGAGCTTGTCATTTATTAGCCTATCATACCAATGGTGTTGTAGATTTTGACTACCTTGGTCGTGAGAGCAACAAAAACTTGTACTACTGAAGTGGCATGACCTTGCCTGTAGCATGGAGAAAAGTTTTCCAGCATAGTAGGTGTTGTCTTGGCTGAAAGTGCAAAGTGTCAAGGATTGCATTAACAATGTTTTGCCTATGTTTTGATGAAGACAATGAGTTAGTTAAAGCTTGAGCTTGAAGATGGCTCAACAATCAACATGTCGAAGGCTCAAGTGGTGTCTTATTAGACTTAGGTTATAATTCTTTATTATCTGTTTAGAAGTCTAAGATGCTTGCCATAGATATTGAGTCTAGGTTAGGTAAACGTAGGTGTGAGTCTCACAAGACTTAATAAAGTAATCAATCCATTAAAATGAGACATCATCTAGAAATATATGATAATTAGGTTCATGCATTTGAATACATTGATTTTGTGCATTAAATGTATTATATTTTGGAAATAATGTATTGCATGAGCATATATTATATAGGTAGTTTACCATGCATTAACAAGCTAATTTTACACTGTTTAATCGATTATGAATAGTGTTAATCGATTAACAGAATTGAACATAATTGCAGTTTCAACAGAAAACTGAAAAACTGAAAACAATTATTTTCAAAAACCCGTTAATCGATTAACTGAGACTTTAAACAGTTTTCTATTTAAACTGAAATATTAGCATATGTGGCATAAGAATCCATACATTTTTACATCATTCTCTCTGCATATTTTCGAGTCACTCATTGTTATATCTAGGAGAAAATATTGCATGTTGAATAAGGAGAAAGATTAGATCTTGCTAAGGCTTTAGTTTTCATATTCATATTGCATGATTCTTTGAAAAGCTTTCTTGCATCATTCTTGTGTTTCTTGAGAAGAAAAAGATGAGAGTGCAAAGTGTCAAGGATAGCATTAGCATTTCTCTGTCTATGTTTTGATGAAGACAAGGTTCCATTAAAGCTTGAAGATGGCTCAACAATCAACATGCCTTATGCTCATTTGGTCATATCTAGACTAGGACATAATTTGAGTATATATTCTAAATAGTCTGGGATGTGTGCCGTAGTAAGTGAGTATAGGTTAGGTGAACCTAGATGCTAGTCTCTTAAGCCATCTTAATTGTCATATCATATCCATGAGACATATCATCTAGTTAATTATATGTTCATGCATTAATCATACATGTTATATGTTCATATTATGCATAATATAATTGCTATAACATGTATATATGTTGCGCATAACATATAAGAAGTTTACCATGTGAAACATGTGCATTAATGTTCCAGTGAATCGATTAACATGGTGACTTAATCGATTAACTCAACTACTTTTCTATTAAATCAGTGTTTTATGTTTAAACTGTTTTCTGTGTCATTCTGTTGCATGGTTAATCGATTAACGGGTAGCCTTAATCGTTTAACTAGTCTGTTATTTGTTATAACTGAATTCTAGTTCAACCGTTTAACTGTTTGCAACAAATGTAACCGCATAAACACCATGCTATAAATAAGAGGCAACATTCAGAAAACCATAGTATTGCATTATATTATATAGGACTCTTTAGAGAGTATTTTGCACATTTGTTTTATTGATTTTTGCAGGAGAGATTGCATGAATGAGAAGAGAGATATTATGTTGTTTTGATTTCCATCATTTGCTTACCGTTTTACATAATTCTATGTTCATCCATATCTTGGTCACATGCTCATACATTAGATAGATTGTTAGAGAGATTATCTGTATACTGATTTTGATTAACTTACATATATCTTGATGGCTTAATTGATTAGTAAGTGAGTTAGTCTTTGAGTCTTTTTCTTGTAATATTCCAAGCATTATTGTGCTTAATATACCTTGCTGTTTAACGTGTTTTTGTGTATTTCTGGATTAGTATCTTGGTGCGAGATCACCATAGAGATTGAGATTCTTCACCAAGGCTAGGAGGTCTTGATTTGAGGACAAGAATCTTGGTTGGGGCTATTTCGCGAGAAAGGTTTTCTCAGGCGAAGGGTAGAGTCAAACCATGGATTTAGGGGTCCTAGATTTCAAGAAAGAAGCGTCCTATATATTCAATATTGTGAAGAAGAAAATCTCTCAAGATCATAAGGGGAGGCCTGGATGTAGTTTGCAGTGGACCACAAACGAATGATAAAAATTCTTTTGTGTACTGTTCTTTCTCTCTTAATCTTCTTTAAGTTTCTTGCTGTTATAAATTGAATCTGTAATTGATATTCTGGATATTTGTTTACTGCCATATGCTTAATATTTGTGCGTAAAAATATATGTATTATATATGTTCAATTGTGTTTAAATAATTGTGCAATTTGCCTGTTTGATCATTCTGTTATGTACAATAGTTAATCGATTAAAGCTTGCCATTAATCGATTAACTAGGCTGTTTCCAGCAGTTGGGTTTTGGTTCAAGAAGCGGTGATTGATAACCGCTACACCTATTCAAGCCCCCCCGTCTAGGTGTTCTTAGGCCACCGATACCTAACAAGTGGTATCAGAGCTAGTACGACGTGCTAGCTCAACCGTATTCGCGTGATCCTAAGGGAAATAAAATGGGTTCCACCAACCCCTTTGGAGGTGATGAGGCATCCATTAACCGCCCTCCCGTATTCAGCGGCGAGGGCTACGCCTACTGGAAAGTCCGAATGAATATTTTCATTGAGGTTATGGATTCGGATATTTGGAAATCCGTAATGAGTGGTCCTTTCGTCCCACTTCACTTAGTGGATGGCGAACCGAAAGAAAAGCCTAAAAGCTTAGGGACCGATTAGGAGTGCAAGAAGGTCCAATTCAACCTTCGAGCTCAAAATATAATTACCTCGACCCTATCCTACGATGAATTCTTTCGGGTGTCTCAATGTCAAAGGGCTAAGGAGATGTGGGACACTTTACAAGTGACTCACGGGGGCTAAACGCGCTAACTCAAGAATACGAACTATTTTGTATGCTACCGAGTGAATCGATTGGCGACATGCAAAATCAATTCACTCACATTATAAATCATCTTATTGCTCTAGATAAAATGTTCACGAGAGGAGAACTCACTAACAAAGTTTTACGCTGTCTTGATAGGAGATGGCAACCTAAAGTGACGACAATTATGGAATCCAAGGATCTAGACTCCATGCCTTTGGCAACACTCTTCGGAAAGCTTCAGGAACATTAGATGGAGCTTGGACGTCTGACTATGCATGTGGAGTCTGATCGTAAAAAGAAAGGAATATCTCTTAAAGCTTCAACATCACAACCCAATGAAGAGATAGAAAATGACGACTCTGATTCAGACATTTATGAGGAAACGCTATATCTTCTCGTGCAGAAATTTGGTTTGTTTTTGAAAAAGAAATGAGGATTTAGACGATTCCAAAAGAAAGAAGCGCGAGAATCAACCAAGAAAGGCAAGACCAAGGAGCGCTTCACTTGCCATGAATGTGGTAAGCCGGGTCACATGAAGTTCCAGTGCCCCACTTACTTGAAGATAGTTGATTTAGAAAAGAGCATTCCCCGGGACTTCAAATCAAAGAAGGCATACATCGTCTGGGATGTACCGGAGGAAGAAACAACATCAAGCACCTTAGATGAAGAGTAGGCCGCGAAGTTGTGCTTAATGATGATAATAGATGAGGCTTGCAGATTTATGCAGATTTGGTAGTAAGAATACGTCAGATGAGGTATATTCTGACACATCATCCTCTTCTTCTGATTCTCCCTCATATGATGTATTATATAGTGCTTATGTTGAGATGCATGAAGAGCTTAAGAAATTAGCAAAAATAAGTAACGATAGAAAAAGAATAATTTTGCTAAATGATCAATAATTAATTCAGCTACAGAAAGAATTAGATGAATTAAAATTGGAAAATGAAACCTGAGATCTAATTTTTTCTTGTACTTCATGTGATTGCTCTAAAAATAACTTATGTCAAACTACTACTTGTGAGTCTTGCGAGGATTTGAAAAATGAAAATTTTAAACTAAATGAAAAACTCACAAAACTTACAAATAGTAGACACCAATTAGACACTTTGCTTAGTAAAATGAGAAACGTTGGTGACCATACTGGATTAGAATATGTTCCCCCATCCCATAAAAGTAGACCATATAGGAGACCTCTAACGCGCCAATATAAAAATTCTAATAACAAAAATAGAGTCCCTACATGCTATTACTGTGGCACATATGGCCATACATCTCATTCCTGTTACATCAGGAGATATGGGATACCCAATGGTGTTTACGCTTGGGTAAGAAAGCGAGATAACTCCCTCGTCACTAACAGAAAAGGACCCAACATAATTTGGATACCTGAGACTAGCAGGTGGTCTATTTTGCAGATATGTCTTCAAACACACGGACAAAACTAGTATCTTGATAGCGGCTATTCGAGACATATGACTGGAGACAAGTCAAAATTCCTAGACTTGTCGTTGAAAGAAAAGGGATTCGTCACAAATTATGAGTTTTGGTGGGAGCTATTACGCCTTAGTAATTGTCGATGATTTTT
>NW_017726569.1:32774-38008 GCF_001865875.1 Lupinus angustifolius | reverse complement strand
TAGATTCACATGGACTTTATTTTTAGCATCAAAGAGCGATGCTTATAAATCTTTCAAATGTCTAGCCTAACAAATCCAAAACCAGTCTAACCTAAAAATTATTTACATTCGATCCGACCATGGCGGAGAATTCGAAAATCATAAATTTAATAAGTTCTGTAATAAGCATGGCATTATGCATCAGTTCTCAGCTCCTCGTACCCCTCAACAAAATGGAGTTGTTGAGAGGAAAAATAGAGTTCTAGAGGAACTCGCGAGGACTATGCTAAATGAGAGCAAAGTCCTAAAATATTTCTAAGCTGATGCAGTTCACACAACATGTTATGTAATAAATCAAATACTACTTAGACCTACTTTTTTAAAAATACCTTATGAAATTCTTAAAGGTCGAAAACCGAATATTGCTCATCTTCATGCTTTCGGGTGCAAATGTTTTATTTTGAATAATGGAAAAAGATCTTCAGGAAAATTCGACTCGAAAGCTGATGAAGGCATATTCTTAGGATATTTATTACATAGCAAGGCATTCTGTATGTTTAATAAATATACTATGCAAGTAGAAGAGTCTATGCATATTCATTTTGACGAATCTTCTCCAAAAGAGAAGAGAAAGGTCTTTTATGATGATATTTCAGGTACACTTGAAGAAGTTCAATCCAAGGACATGAATTAAATCCAACAAGATGTGGAGAAAACAATAAAAGATCAATATCAGGATATGTGTATTGCGTGGAAAACTAAAAAGGATCATCCACTCGACAAGGTGTTAGATGATATAGCTACGGGGGTGGTAACCCGTAGCTCTTTATGTAATTTCTGTAATTTTGTTGCTTTTGTATCTCAAATAGAGCCTAAGACCATCGATGAGGCCATAGAGGATGTACACTGGGGTATAGCTATGCAAGAAGAGCTAAACCAGTTCGAGTGAAATAATGTGTGGGACTTGGTCCCCAAACATAAATATCATCCCGTTATTGGCACCAGATGTGTCTTTCATAATAAGCTAGATGAAGCTACTTTAATAATCATAAATAAGACTCGCTTAGTGGCCAAAGGCTACAACCAGGAGGAGAACATCGATTATGATGAGACCTACGCTCCTGTAGCCAGACTTGAGGCCATTAGGATGCTCTTGTCTTTTGCATCAATGATGAATTTTAAACTTTTTCAAATGGATGTCAAAAGTTCTTTTTTCAATGGATATATTCAAGAGGAGGTGTACGTAGACCAACCACCAGGGTTTGAAAACTTCAAATACCCGAACCATGTTTATAAACTCAAGAAGGCCATCTACGGCCTAAAGCAGGCGCCGAGAGCCTGGTACGATAGATTGAGTTCGTTCCTACTTGAAAAAGGGTTCGAAAGAGGTTTGGTCGACACCACTCTCTTTATCCGTAGATTAGATAATCATGTTTTACTTGTGCAAATATATGTTGATGATATTATCTTCGGGTCTACTAACGACATCCTTTGTAAGGAATTTTCTGAGATGATGGAGGGAGAGTTTGAGATGTCGATGATGGGTGAGATGACCTTCTTTCATGGGCTTCAAATTAAACAAATGGAAAATGGCATCTTCATCCATCAGTCGAAGTATTGCAAGGAATTACTGTAGAAATTTGATACGGAGCGGTGTAAAGACACATCTACACCTATGGCATATTCATGTTATCTAGACAAAGATGAAAAGGGAAAAGCGATTGAGGTAACCAAATATAGTGGGATAATCAGCTCATTATTTTACTTAACTGCTAGCCACCCCGATATTATGTTTAGCGTTTGTATGTGTGCTAGATTTCAAGCTTTGCCAAAAGAATCGCATTATATTGCTGTAAAACATATCATGAGATATCTAAAGGGAACTATAAATATGGGATTATGGTATCCTAGGATGCCTCCCTATCCTTGGTAGGTTACTTCGACTCTGACTTCGTTGGGTGCATGTTGGATCGTAAAAGCACTAGTGGGACTTGTCACCTATTAGACAACTCCCTAATTGCATGGCATAGCAAAAAGCAAGCGTGTGTTGCTTTGTCCACCGCTGAAGCGGAATATATTGCCGCTGGTGTGTGTTGTGCTCAAATCCTTTGGATGAAGCAGCAACTTAAGGACGTTGGGCTCATATTAGAAAAGATCCATATTAAATGTGATAACACGAGTGCCATTAACCTTTCCAAGAATCTCGTCTTGCATTCTAGAACTAAGCATATTGAAATAAGGCATCATTTCTTGCGTGATCATGTTCAAAAAGGTTATTGTATATTAGAATTTGTTGAAACAACTAAACAATTAGCAGATATTTTTACCAAGTCCCTTTCACGAGATACTCTCTATGTTCTTCGAAGAGAACTAGGAATCCTTGATGAAAAATATGTTTATTAATAATTTGTGATTGCCTTGCATGACCTCTCTTGAATGCTTTATAAATAATGTTGAATGCTTATGATTCCTGATATAATCCATAATTATGTGCTTAAATGCTTTAAATATATGTAATTGCTTAAAATTAATTTGTCAATGAGCTTTGAAATCCATGCATCCTTTTAAAAACATCCAAAACATTGTATCTGATGCATTTAATCGATTAAGTAAATCCGTTAATTGATTACATGGGCCAATACTTTTAAACCTGGCAATTTTAACTCAGGTTAATCGATTAAGGGATGCTGTTAATCGATTAACGACATCAGTATATCAGAAATAGAAGTGTTTCTGGGCATTTTTCAAAACCCCATTCATCCTTTTTTCTCTCAAATCTCAGAGGAACAAGTTCAACATCATCCCTTAGCTTCAACCTTGCCCCAAACAGTATCACCCCACTACATTTCCACTCCATAAACTGGCTTTCTCATCTCCCATTTTCAAGAAATTCGTTTTCCCCCAAATTGTAAACCCTACCCTAGGTTTCCCTCATCCTTCCTCTAAACCTTCATCACAGTTCAGTGCTTGATTTCTATGGACAGGGGACATGATAAGAGAATCAAAACAACTGCGCAACATCCAACGCATGCTCCAAAAACCGTGCCACCTCAACAACCAAGGCAGGACCGCGGGGACCCATATTATTCATTGATTCTACAAGAAACTAGGCTGCTGAAATTTCAGGGGAGAAAACCTACGTATATTTGGTTTGTGAATTTAACTTGGCTAGCAGAATAGAACTTGGACTTTCCGCATAGTTTACAAGCTCAAGGGGTTGTCCCCTTCTTAGAATTGAAAGGTAACATTTACCCTGCTCTAGTTAGGGAATACTATGCTAACTTCAGATACAAAGATGGGAAATATTGGTCGATGATTGCTGGAAAACTATTTGAAATTAATGTAGATGTCTTTATGAACGTGGGTGGTTTAACTTGTTTGGGTGCTAGTTTAAGTGATTGTGGTTGGGCAGACAACAACTCGTTTGATGCTGTTGAAATGTATAAGTCGTGCTTGCGTATACCTCAATTATATGTTCACGACGAATTGACCAAAGTTGGGTCACTGTCCGTGGAAAATAGACTCCTATACTATTTGATTGCCTACATTCTGATTTAGAGGGATACAAATCATGCACAACCTACTGTGAATGATTTGAGGTTCATGTTTGTGATGAAGGAGAAGATCATGATAAATTGGCCTGACGAGATTCTGAAGGTCATGTATAGCGTCTCCATGTCTCAGACAAGGCTGCTTCCTTATAGTATTTTCATATCCCGAGTTATTGACTATCTACATATTGATGTTTCAGATACTATAGTGTTGGATTGCTTAGAGAAAGATCACTTGATTGGTGAAAGTCTGATTCATAAAATGGATTTTTACAAGTACGGTAATACATGGCAATATCAAGAGGACTTCAACAATGCCAACCTTTATCCTTCCGGTGAAGATGATCAAGATGATAATCAAGAGCCATTTGCTACAACTCAGGGGGAGTATTCAGGACATGCATCATAGGAACCTGCTTTTGGACAAGCTTACATTGATGCTATGGAACAACGTCTCAACAATACGATGAATCTGCACTATCAGTCTCTTAAGGACTCGTATTATACAGATTTGGAACATTTTGAGGAGTGTCAGAATGCATATATTGACAACCATTACCAATCCTTGTGGAACCATATTCAGACCACTACTGACTCTCGGACAAGAAGACTATGTGATGAATTCAACAAGCTGAGTGCCTTCTTCAAGGGTGGTAGTAGCTCGTCGCTTCCTGACAACCAGAATCCTCTATCTCATCCTTAGATAGGAACCCTTAGAGTCTTAGTTTAGCCTTCCTAGCTAATGGACCTTGTTGATCCTTGTTTCCTCTTGAGAACCTTTATTTTTATATTGCATCGCTACTCTTATGGATTGTAATAACTCTATAACTTCTGCTGAGCTACTGCTTTACAACTTAACCTTTTGTGTTAAAATGATTTCGAATTATCGTGTTTATGTTGCATATAAAACTTCACTTTGTTTGAAATGGATCTTGATCATGATTGGTATATGTGATTATATTGAATGATTATGCCTATTGCTAACTGCTCATACATATCCAATGCTTAATCATTCAATGCTTAACTTGATATATCATAACCTTTCATGCCATTAACACTATTATGTTGTTGTTTGCTATCCATTTAATCGATTAATGGCTTCAGTTAATCGATTAAATGATGAAAAATTGTGAATTTGTTCAAGCTTCTCACAGATGGTTAATTAGTTACTTACCCAAAATTTAATTGATTAATTACAGTCTGTTATAACCACGATAACTCTCCTAACTTTTGACTAGAATTGAATATTTTCATCCTTTTGATAATGTCAAAAGGGGGAGAAAGGTTGCGTGATGTGTTACATACATTTTGCAGTTTGTATAATAAGTTGCAGGTTGTTTTTACCAAGCTTCCGTATATGATGTTTGCTTACCTAAAAGGAAGCAAACGCGCTTCAACTTTGTTCTTTAAAAAACGACCATTAACAACAATTCTGCAAATCCATCATCAAACTAATCCATCAACAATTGAAGAATTTTGATGAAGTGTTTGTCATCATCAAAAATGGGGAGATTGAGAGTGCAAAGTGTCAAGGATAGCACTAGCATTTATCTGCCTATGTTTTGATGAAGACAAGGTTCCATTAAAGCTTGAAGATGGCTCAACAATCAACATGCCTTATGCTCATATCTAGACTATGACATAATTTGAGTCTATATTCTAAATAGTATGGGATGTGTGTCGTAGTAAGTGAGTATAGGTTAG
>NW_017726569.1:8827-32674 GCF_001865875.1 Lupinus angustifolius | reverse complement strand
ATATATATATATATATATATATTGTGCATAACATATGAGAAGTTTACCTTGTGAAACATGTGCATTAATGTTCCAGTTAATCGATTAACGTGGTGGCTTATTCGATTAACTCAACTATTATTCTGTTAAATCAGTGTTTTCTGTTTAAACTGTTTTCTGTGTCATTCTGTTGCCTGGTTAATTGATTAACGGGTAGCCTTAATCAATTAACTAGTCTGTTATTTGTTATAACTGAATTCTGGTTCAACCGTTTAACTTTTTGCAACGAATGTAACCGCCTAAACACCATGTTATAAATAAGAGGCAATATTCAGAAAACCATAGCATTGCATTCTATTATATAGGGCTGTTTTGAGAGCATTTTGCATATTTGTTTTACTGGTTTTTGCAAGATAGATTGCATTTGTGAGAAGAGAGAAATTATGTTGTTTTGATTTCCTTCATTTTCTTACTGTTTTGATAATTCTATGTTCATCCATATATTGCTCACATGCTCATGCATTAGATAGATTGTTAGGGATATTATCGGTATAATGCTTTTGATTAACTTAAATAAATCTTGATGGCTTAATTGATTAGTAAGTGGGTTAGTCTTTGAGTCTTTTTCTTGTAATATTCCAAACATTATTGTGCTTAGTATACCTTGATGTTTAACGTGTTTTTGTGTATTTCTGGATTAGTCTCTTAGTGTGAGATCACCATAGAGATTAAATTGGTGTCCTAGATTTCAAGAAAGAAGCGTCCTATGTGCTTGTAATTGAATTGGTGTGTGTATTCATACTGTATCTCAATATTGTGAAGAAGAAAATGTTCCTAGATCAGAAGGGGAGGCCTGGATGTAGTTTGCAGTGGGCCGCAAACGAACCAGGATAAAAATCCTTTCGTGCACTGTTCTTTCTCTCTTAATCTTCTTTAAGTTTCTTGCCGTTATAAATTGAATGTGTAAATGATATTCTGGATATTTGTTTACTGCCATATGCTTAATATTTGTTCATAAAAATATATGTATTATATCTGTTCAATTGTGTTTAAATAAGTGTGCAATTTGCCTATTTGATCATTCTGTTCTGTGCAATAGTTAATCGATTAAAGCTTGTCATTAATCGATTAACTAGGCTGTTTCCAGCAGTTGGATTTTGGTTCAAGAAGCGGTGATTGATAACCGCTACACCTATTCACCCCGCCCCCCTTCTAGGTGTTCCTAGGCCACTGATACCTAACAAAAAAGATAGTTTTTTTTATGATTGCATATTTTCAGAAACCTCATGCATGAACATTCGTATTAGACTAGGACGTCTTGTGAGTTCTTGCTTAGGTTTTAGGCTTTGATCTTTATTATAATATCCGAGTATTAAGTACTCATTAATAACTCAAAGCATTGTCATTTAAGGATTGGGAAAATCCTAGCTGCGGTTAGGTAAGGTGTTCTTCACAAAGACTTGAAGGTCTTGGGATAAAGAGCGATACCTTGGCTAGGGCGGAATCGCGGTAAGAAAGGTTTTCTTGGAGGCGGTTTTGGGAAAGGTCAAACCAAGGGTGCCGAAGTTCTTTAGGTTCCAAGAAAGGAGCGTTCGAGTCTTGTAATTGGAAGCGTGTATGTAACGTACATTGTGTTCTATAGTGAAGAAGGAAAATCTCCCAGATCAAAGGGGGTGACTTGATGTAGTTTTGCAGTGGACAGCAAAACGAACCAGGATAAAATCATTGAGCAATCTTTTCTATCCTTTTCTTTTTTTATTATTTCAAGTTGTTTTAATGCAAGTTAGAAGCTGATATTTTGCATTTCTATACATTGCTATGTCCTTGTTAATATTACATAAAAATATATGTTGTATATCTGCTTGTGTGTTGGCTAATAACTATGCAAGTTGCTGATCTGATCAATCTGTTTATGTTTTGATTTAATCGATTAAGCCCATTGGTTAATCGATTAACTGAGCATTTTTCAGCAAGTATGTAAATACCAGAAAAGTAAAACTTGAGCTCCGCCACACCTATTCAACCCCCTTCTAGGTGTATTCTGCCACTCATACCTAACATTAGCGACTATGTGGTTGTTATCTTTTCCTCTAGCTAGGTCGACTATCTAGACATGATTAACAATTGTATAGACCAACCCATATTTTCTTGGTAATTGATCTCATTCATAGTATTCAACTGATATAGACTGATCCTATTAGGATGGCACAATGCAGTATAATTGTTAAAAAAATTAAGTGATGAAAGATAACAAATTTTTATCTAAAAAATAATGTATTTAGTACATTAAAATTGAATAAAAAATATTTTTAAAAAACATTATTATCTTAAATTCATTCACCATTATTTATTATTCATTTTAAAAATCAAATATATTTTCATAAAATATTATTTGTCATATCGATGTCGTTCCAAACAATAGTACATAAATATAATCAAACGAATATGTTTTTAATAGAATATGGATTTCTCTACCACCACAAAATTTAGCCATATTTTACTTAAATTGTTCATAAGATTAATGTCTATTTCACTGCATAAACATAAAGATTATGCAATTTCTATCACGTAAATTTTTCCACCGTTAACTTACACCTTCATTTTTTCCGGATCTATATAAAAAACTTTGTTTAAAGAAATAATACCCACTTCGATAACTCTACGTTCTATAAAAATTAATCCTCAATTATTTCTTGAAATTAAATATTGTTGGATACAAAAATTATTGAACATATCTAGCCACCACCATGATAAATCAATAAAGTTTAGCATGGGTATCGTGGCCAAGGAGAATGACCAAAATGTCTAAGACATATTTGCACCTGACCGTGGAATCGTGATTGAGGAGTAAGAGGCATGACCGAGGCGCATGAGACTTGATCTAGACATCGTGAACGAGATGCATGGGACTTGACCGAGGAGTCGTGACTAAGGCGTATGAGACTTGACTGAGGAATCATGACCGAGGCGCATGGGACTTGACCGAGGGATGCATGACACTGGCACATGAAGACTGATCAAGGTTGACACATTAGATGTCCTAGATTGGAGTATGAAGACTGATCAAGGTTGGCACATTAGATGTCCTAGATTGGAGTATGAAGACTAACCGAGGTTGGCGCACCAAATCTGATTGTGGCGTAGGAAGATTGACCGAGGATGTCGCACCATATTTGATCGAGGTTGGCGCACCAAACCTGACCGTGGCGCAGCAAGATTGACCGCGATTGGTGTACCAAATTGGACCGAAGTTGGCGAAATTAGAGGTCTTGGCCTGGTGCAATAATCTGACCTAGAATGGCGCACTATAATCTTGGCTTGGGCACACCAAAATTTAAAGCTTGGCCCATAAGCTCCCCTCGATATTTGTAGGCACAAACATTTCTAGAATGGTCTAATTGTTCAGTGGTTATTAGTTGGTTAAATTGGTTAGACAAGTGGCTATTATTTTCATATTCTTACTGGCTTACTTCGGTTACAAGTAAGTGCATAAACTTTGTATAAATGTCATTTAAGGGTTGTTTTTCAATTCAAGTTTTCAGAGGTATTTTTCATTAAAAAATAATATGGTGTTAGAGCCTTCATTCTGAAGCTTCTGTTTACCAAGCGGTAGCTACAAACTAATCAACACATGTTAGCAAAACTATGAAATCTATCTTCATCATCTACACCTTTCTAAAATTTGTCATCATCAAAGCAAGCCATGACAAAGTCATTCAAAAGTGAACAACACAATGAATAACATAGAGAGAGTGAGATTTCATCAAGCAACAATGATATGTAAAGTGCATATTACTAGAACCCTGGAAAGAATCGAAGTGCCATTCTTGTGACTCTCTCACTAGATGACACTAACTACCATTTATGGAGTAGAGAAATGAAGAGAGAACTCTTTTCAAAAAACAAATATAAGTTTGTGGATGAGACCGTAAAAGCTCCAAGTAAGTCAGATACAATCTTTGACATTTGGGAGCATTGCAACAACATGGCGATCTCTTGGATAAATAGGTGCTTGTCACCTCCATTAGCATAAATCACAATGTATATTGAAAGTGCCCAAGATCTATGGCAAGATCTGAAAGAAATATTCACCAATGGGGATTACTTTAGTCTATCAAACCTCTTGCAAGATTTGTACTCAATAAAGTAAGGGGATAGATGCATATCAAACTACTTCATTGACCTGAAAACTTAGTAGGAGGATCTTGAGTAATTAAGACCAATCCTTTCTTGCTTCTTAACTAGGGATGCACATGTGAGATAATTGAGAAGATGAAGTCTTACAGAGAGAATGAGTATGTCTTATGCTTCTTGCATGGGTTAGGTGAAGAATTCAGTACAACAATAAGCCAAATAGAATTATGACCCACAAAGATTCTATTCAACTATGCAAATGCAAAACAACATGACAATATCAAAAATTTAAGTCAGCCTTGGAAAACAAGAAGCAACTTTGGCAGATCGAGCAACACACAAGCAAGAGGAAAAGGTGCAAGGGGATCATACAACAAAGGATATGCAAACAAGATTTGCACCTTTTGTAAAAATGAAGGTAACACAGTGGATACATACTACTTCAACTATGGATTTCCACAAAATCCACAAGAAAGTAGACCATGATAGGCAACTAGATCTCAACACTACAACTAGCAATCCTAATCCTCAAAAGGAATCAACTAAGCACAAAAAAGCGAGGTTAACAACTACAATTTTGGCACTGAGCAATATGCACAACTTGCTTCACTACTGCAAAATGTTGGCTCAGGAAACACCAATCATAATGTAAATCAATTAAGCATCACTCAATCCAACACCTCTCAAGACACTCTAAGCTTTATTGTGCAACAATTAAGCCAATTCATGGCTAATCCAACAACTTTCCATTACAAAGCTCTAAGCATAGTACTTAGGTACATCAAAGGTAATCCAGGTCAAGGTATTTTCCATCATGTTATTCTCTTCATTTAAAAGCTTTTAGTGATTCTGACTGCGCTGTGTGTATTGACTCTAGAAAGTTCATTAGTGGTTATTTTGTTTTCCTGGGTAATTCTTTAATCTCTTGGAAGTCAAAGAAGCAAACTGTAGTTGTTAGGTCCTCATCAGAAGTAGAGTATCGTCCATTGGCCTATACATCATGTGAGATTCAGTTGTTGACTTATCTCCTTAATAACTTCAAAGTGCCTTACATTCAACCTGCACTATTGTACTGTGACAACAATTCTGCAAGGCACATGATTACAAACTCTGTCTTACATGAACAAACAAAGCACATAGTCATTGATTGTTATATGATTAGAGATGGTCTAATCAAAACATCTACACCTGCTGCCCATCTCCACTATAGAACAACTTGCACACATTTTCATAAACGCTCATGACCCATCTATAATTTCATATCTACTCTCCAAGCTTAGAATGTTGAACATCCACATTCCAACTTATGGGGGGGGGTATTGAACATATCTAGCAACCACCATGGCAAATCAATGAAGTTTAGCCAGGGTATCATGGCCAAAATGTCCGAGACATATTTGAACCTGATTGTGGAATCGTGACCAAGGAGCATGTGGCATGACTGAGGCCTCGTTACCGAGGCGCATGGGACTTGACCAAGGAATCGTGACCAAGGCATATGGGACTTGACCGAAGGGATACATGACCTTGGCACATGAAGACTAGCTAAGGTTGGCACACCAGGTGTCCAAGCTTGGCGCATGAAGTTTGACTGAGGTCGGCGCACCAAATCTGACCATGACGTAGGAAGATGGACTGAGGTTGGCGCACCAGATCTGACTAAGGTCGGCACACTAAACCTCATTATGGCGCAGGAAGATTGACCGAGGTTGGCGCACCAGATCTGACTAAGGTTGGTGCACTAAACCTAACGCATGAAGATTGACCAATGTTGACGCACCAGATCTAACCGAAGTTAGTGCATTAGAGGTCCTAGCCTGGCGCAACATTCTGACCAAGAATGGCGCACCAGAATCTTGGTCTGGGCGCACCAAAATTCAAAGCTTGGTGTATAAGCTCCCCTTGATATTTTTAGGCACAAATATTTCTGGAATGGTCCAATTGTTCAGTGGTTATTAGTTGGTTAGAGGGGTGGTTATTATTTTCATATTAGTATTGGCTTACTTGGGTTACAAGTAAGTACATAAAGTTTGTATAAATATACTTTAAGGGTTGCTTTTCAATTCAAGTTTTCAGAAGTATTTTTCATACAAAAGTAATAAAAATAAAATTACATATTACTTCAAATTAACTTTTTAGTAGGTATATCACTTGCCGAGAGTGAAACATATAAATATTTAAAGACAAATACCCGTTTTATAAGTCAAATTTATTCATAAAATTGCAAGAGGTATTCTATAAAGGGTTACAAATAGTGGGGCCAATCCATTTATACAACTTAATCATATCTAACAAATATTAACCGGTGTTTATATTTTTAACTATTGTCCCAGCTGATTAACAAGACTATGCTAAAAATATTTGTAGCAAATTAAATCAGCACCATATATATTGCCACGTTCTGTAATAGTGAGACCATAGAAGTCTTGTTTCCACTTCTAGGTGCAGTGCTCACTCACAAGTGACAAAAGCTTCTGACCAATTGATATTTATGTGTAAAAAGGACATAGACTCAGTCACAGGGTACCCACTAGGGAAGCCTAGTGCCCCAGACAGAGTGATTCTCTCGTCATGTGAATTGTGTATTGTACCGTTTCTTTTCTTGTTTTCGAGTTGTTAACCCGCTCTACTTTTCCCCACCCACTCTGACACTCTTCTTTAGGCAGTTTTGGTGTCGTATAAATTGTTTTACTGTATGTACTATTAATTTGTTATTGGTTAAAAAAATATATTGAACTTAAAAATTAATACATAACTATTTTTTTAATCAATTATAACTAATGACAGATTTAGTGCACAAACTGTGAAATAATAAATGTGTATCCTTTTTAGACAGATAAGATCTGTTCTCCCATATCATATTTCAAACTATATCTCAAATCAAGAAAAAATTAAATACTTATTAGTTTTTTATTTTTCTTTCAATATTATTGATTCAGGACATGATTTAAGAAAGTATATCATTGTTTGTCGGAGACCTCAACACCTGCATGTTATTAACACTAAGATATAAATCATAGTTTTATAGCATTGTCTATCTCAGAATGATCTAATCTACCGAACCAAAATGCACCCACAAAACCGTTGTATATTTTTGGTGGTACCATTTCTCTTTCTCTATCTCAAAAAATATACCCATGCATGGAAAAAAAATACCTTAAATAGCATAGAGGTAGCTGATTTGTCACACTAATATGAAAGCTTTACCTCATTAATTAAACAAATGGGTATGACCCACATTTCAACCTACTTCAAGAACTCGTTCTTGATTTGCACCGATCCATCCCAAAAGAAAACATGGTGCTGCAATCTAATACTCAAGAATCTTGGATCTAGATTGTAATATATGATCAAAAAAATCTTAAGATTCATATTTTCTATTACTTTTGAATTAAATAATTTAAAACATTTTTTCCGCTAACACTTCATACCATATAATAAATAACTAAACAATAAATATATTTTATCATACCTAATAGTTATTATTAAGATATTTAAGGGCAATTATTAAGAAATAATTAAATATAAAAAGGGTAATTAAGTATGTGTTTGAAAAATATATTATTATATATGACATATTAAATTTTCATTTATAAATACATTTTTTGTTTATTTCCTAAAAAGTAAGTACAACATTTAGTTCAATTGATAAGGAATTAGCTCATAGTTTAGAACATTATGAGCTCAAATGTTGTTATCGATATGATTATCTTGATGAAGGTATAATTTGTAAGTAATTTAAGCGCTCATATAATTAAGGATTGTCCTAACTCATGATTGACTCAAACACCAAGCTTTTTTCTTGAAATATATAACAAAATTATCGAATAAACCTAATATTAATTTCTATTTACAAATGTGCATTTATTTTTCAACAAATAATCTATGTTGTTTGAAACATATTCCCATTTTCCATATTACTTTTAGTAGTATTATTTGTAAATCGGAAGTTAATATTTAAGGGCAACACCATTAATTTTTTACGAAAAAAGGAGTCACACAAAAAAAGAGAAGGTAAGACACTTCCTCATTTTCAAAAAAAAGAAAACAATGCCACCCTTAAATGCAAGCTTCTAAGAATACAAAATTTACCAAGAATGTAAATTACATACGGAAAAAGATGTATACATTAATAGTATATGAGTTTTTTACACTGTCACTATATTATTCAACATTCATTTTCAATTATTATTGACACTATCAATGCAGATTTAATACTCAATTATATGTTATCCTATCCTAACTCTTAACGCAGCTGGACAACATCATACTTAAATATATAATAATTTTTACATTTGTTTTGGAAGAAAGATGCTTTCCTAACCTAGTACATCTATGTAATACTACCGCTTAAACCCTTACCGTCTCTCTCTATAAAGCCATGGTACCCTAAATGCAAAAGAGAGATAGGCTGCTCTTGATCTCCACCATTCCTTGTTAACATCCATGGCTTCAATGCTGAGACCCCTTCTAACCATCTTTCTCATCACCTTTATCATTTCCCTCATTTCAGGTATTCACGCTCCTTTCACTTCTTATACATTATATTGA
Source organism: Lupinus angustifolius (assembly GCF_001865875.1). Taxonomy (NCBI): domain Eukaryota; kingdom Viridiplantae; phylum Streptophyta; class Magnoliopsida; order Fabales; family Fabaceae; genus Lupinus; species Lupinus angustifolius. The sequence continues at coordinate 24,010 of NW_017726569.1, read as the reverse complement.
TTTTCGGTAATGAAAATATGTTATAACCATTTAAATTTTTTAAACAGTCCATTATTATTTTTGTTTTTCATCTCTTCAAAACATAACACAACCACATTTTTTCTTTCTTAAACCACATTTTCATATACTTAAAAATCACATCTTTTGCTACCTAATAGCTCACATATTACAAACACAAAATATATGTTATTATGTTAACATACTTTTGTTTGATCTATCTACCATGACAATTAAGCATTTTATTTTACTTCAAAGTTTAAAACCTGAAACAACATGTTCTTTGTTATTTGATCTCAACAGTGCTCAAAGTTGAAGCAGCAGCATCAATAATCTTCTACAACAAGTGTCCCCACCCAGTCTGGCCCGGGATCCAGCCCGGCGCAGGAAAGCCCATCCTAGCCCGAGGAGGCTTCAAGCTCGCACCCAACAAAGCCCAATCCCTCCAACTCCCACCCCTCTGGTCAGGCCGCTTCTGGGGTCGCCACGGCTGCGCCTTCGACACCACGGGCCGTGGCAAATGCGCCACCGGAGACTGCGGTGGCGCCATCTTCTGCAACGGCATCGGCGGCACCCCTCCCGCCACCCTAGCCGAATTCACCTTCGGCAACGACCAGGACTTCTATGACGTCAGCCTCGTCGACGGTTACAACCTCCCAATCGCCATAACTCCGATCAAGGGCTCTGGAAAGTGCAGCTACGCGGGGTGCGTGAGCGACCTCAACTTGATGTGCCCGGTGGGCTTGCAGGTGAGGTCACGCGACATGAAGCGCGTGGTGGCGTGTAAGAGTGCTTGCTCTGCTTTTAACTCTCCTAGGTTTTGTTGCACGGGTAGTTATGGAAGCCCACAGGCCTGTAAGCCCACGGCGTATTCTAGAATTTTTAAGACTGCTTGCCCAAAGGCTTATTCCTATGCATATGATGACCCTACTAGTATTTCTACTTGTACTAGGGCTAACTATTTGATTACTTTTTGCCCTCATCACCCTTAATCTAGTTAATTTAGCTGTTAGATTTATGTTTATCATATTTATAATTATGATATAATTAGTACAATGTATCTCATTTTTGTATCATTAGTGTGGTGATTTTATGTTGTTGGAAATCTCTTCATATATAGAAATTGATGTTATGTGGTAGTTATGCTCTGGCTCTTTATTTATATGATTAAATTGCTCGTGGTGCTTGATTTGGTTTGCTTTCTATTATGAATGGGAAAATATCTTTGGCTTGTCATTAGTTGTGTTTTTGAGTAAATTATACTAGAGTTAAATTAAACCTTAAATTATATTAACATCATATGAGTTTTTAGTGAAATTATAGAAATCACTTATTCATTTTACTCCTACAAAAACCCTCAGATTTATATATATATTACACTGGTTATCCTGGATGAGAAATGAGTGTGATTTTTTATACAAATAGGATCATAAATGTAATTAAATTAAATAAACAAAATATGATATATTATAAAGACAAGTCCATTTAGTATACGAGTCAATACATTTTTATGATTTTTGGTTCTTTACAAAATGCATTAATAATTTTAAGATGTTTAAATCATTTTTATACTATATTGTAATGAACAAAAAAATAATGAAAATACATTGACTTGTATATTATTTGTACTTGTTTTCACAATATACCATATTTAATTTAATTTAATTATATTTATCCTTTTTTTTTAAAATTACATTTATTTTTCAGGAGTAGTCAATGCAATATATGTATAAAAATCATGAACTTTCTTGTAGATATAAAATGGAGGAGTAATTTATGTAATTGTATTAAAACTTAGGAAGTATCATTATAATTACCTTATACTTTTTAATTGGTTGAATAATTTAAATGTTTAGTGATTAATGGTGTATGACCATGAAAGATAATGTTTCTTGACTAATAAGAAAATGTTGGGTAAGGGTAAACATTATGACACATTTTGTTGGGCATAATGTGCTACAAAGTTATGAAATTAGTTACATGTGTGACAGAAGATGGTATGACATTAATGGTGAATGTCCTGTGGAAATATTTGGTTATATTACCATTGTTGTGAAACGGGGGAGGTTGCTCCACTTTCTTTCAGTTCAAATCACAAAGACAACTTCTAATTACAAATGGTAAAATTATATATTTTTATTCTCTCCAAATCTTACTTGATTAAATTATCTTACATTAATTCACCATATTCCAAATCCATGATAAAAATGTGATTAAGATTATTAATTTTAAGAGTAAATTATATAGACACCCCTCAGTTTTAGTAAAATTATATAAACTACCTAGAACTTTTTAAAAGCTACACAAACCACCTCTATTTATACGTATACATTACACTTACTACTCCTTTAAGAGCTAAATGTAATTTCTTAAACAAAAAATGGTAACATGTGTGATTAAGTCAAACAAAATATGATATATTGTGAAGACAAATTCAAATAATATAAGAGTTAATGTCTATTAATTATTTTTTATTCGTTACAAAATGCATTAATAATTCTAAGGATGCGTTTAAATTACTTTTATACTATATTGTAACTAACCAAAATAATGAATAAACATCAACTCTTATAATATTTGGACTTGTCTTCACAATATGTTATATTTTGCTTGACTTAATTATACCCGTCACCATTTTTTGTTTAAGAAATTACACTTATCTCTCTTACAAGGGTAGTCAGTGTAATGTATATGTATACTTAGGGGTGGTTTGTGTAGCTTTTAAAAATGTCTGAGTGATTTGTATAATTTCACTAAAACTTAGAGGGTATCAGTATAATTTACTCTAATTTTAACCATATAAGATCATATAAGAATTTCTCATGCATACTCTCCTCTACATTAAATGAATGTATATGTTCTCCTACATAGTGACAAGTGGGTGAGCCGAGAAGTAGCCGAGCTTGGTGTCTTCTCGTCGGGCTGAGCTAAGCCTGATCGGGTAGTAGTCAGGTTGGACTACTTCCTAGAGTTGCTTGAGATGAGCTTCGATCAGGTAGTAGTTGGGCTAGAGTGCTTCCTAGAGTTGAACTGGACCCGCTAATGGAAGTATCTAAAAAGATGCTCTAACGATCGATTGAGGGAAATGATAGAGAATAGTATCTCAAAGTATGAGCAATAAGTATGCGCTAATATCGAGAGATAGAGATCCGAGTTCAAGATATGAGAATAGTTATACTTCCTTATGGAGCGAGTCCCTTATTTATAGTAGAGAGATGCATGAAATATTCTCTAACTGATGTTGTTTGCATGGCCGACCATTTGGATTTATCAGTCTGTTCTGGCTGATTAGGAGGGCCCTTTATGTTTGTCGGGTGGCTTACTATGAGTATACTTGACTTATAGTCTGTAGTAGACTTTGTAGCCGAACTCTAGGCATGTCCTCGCCATAAAGCAGAAAGTTAGGTGAGAATTACAGACAACATGTAGCAGGTGTCGTCAGCGTGACAAACATGTGGCAAAGCTATGGTCATAGTACTGACTCATGGGATTGTCGAGTGATGATATGTCTATTAGTAGTTTGGCCAGTCGGCTTGTACCATATGCCATTTTAGTATAAGTCTTCATCAGGTGTTTGGGTTTGACCAGCCTTGAATAGTCTTACCCATTCAAAAGGAGAGTTATCTGACCGAGATGAACAATATATACTCTAATAGTTGGAGCATGATGTTTTTATGCGAGTCTTCTTAATTATTTGCAAATATTATCTTCAATGTTGAATTTGTGTCATTATCTTATGGGGCTCGAGAATTACCGATTTGTCTTTTTCTTAAATAGGTTGCAGATTTCTCTATTAAACTTCCAAGACATATGTCCTTATCTTAAATTTTAATAAGTGTAATATATATAGGTATTGAAAGTGTAAATATTTACACATAGTTAGTGCATCAATTATTATTTATTTTTATTTAAGAATCAATGATGGAAGATAGATGATATAATGATAATGTATAAAACTCTTACATTATTAGTATATTCATTTTTTCTCATTTTTATATCTTCACCCAATAAATTAAATGAAACATATCCATACTTAGCTCCTCTTAGTATTGGACTCTCCTCAGCACTATAATATGAGGATAAACGTTTTTGTTAATTTTCATTTTTTTAATTCTCATTCAGTACTGAACTATCCAATATTGAAGAGGATCCCATTGGTTACTCTCGGACTTGGATCTCAATCTTGTGTTAGATTCTCTATGTTAAGATCACATCTTTTGTCCTGAGATGTATACCACTTTATGGACCTTTTCATTCTCAATGATTAGAAAATATAAAGTTAATATATATTTCATTCATATTTTACTTTTATGGCCAATAAAAAATATGAGGTACATGAATGATACAAACTTTAGAATAGAAGAAATTGTTGTGCTAATCGAAGAACAGAGAAAAGAAGAAGAAGAAGATTAAGTGAAGTAGAGAAGTATTGTATTTCAACAAAAGGCAAGGAACAATCAAATTAGTTAGATTACAAACTACACTTGCTATATATAGTTTCTCACAACTAACTGCATTACTACATTTAGAAAGTAAACTAACAATCACAAAACTGAATTATGAATTAACATCCCTCCTTAATTCAGTTTCCCTTTACTGCCAATACTCCTATTTTGATTCTCAACATCTCAAACCTCTCCTTCTTCAAAGGTTTAGTTAGGATGTCACCTAGCTGCACTTCACTTTTGCAGAAATCAAGCTTGAATCTCCCTTTGCTTACTTGACTTCTTAAGAAATGAAATCTAGTCTCAATGTGTTTACTCCTGCCATGTGAAACTGGATTTTTAGCAAGGTTTATTGCTGATTTGTTATCCATAAACAACACCATACTCTTTTCATTTCTTATCTTCAGTTCTTCAAGTAAAGTTTCAAGCCATAACACCTGACAAGCAGCCATACAAGCAACAATGTATTCTACTTCACAAGAAGATAAGGCAACCACAACTTGCTTCTCTGAGCACCAAGAGATTGGAGCATTTCCAAGCAAAAACAAAAACCATGTTGTGCTCTTCTTGTCAGATTTATCTCCACACCAGTCAGCATCACTAAATCCAAACATTTCGTGATTGAGATTGCTGGTTTTGCAGGGAAGTAGTAAGTCAAGCTCAACTGTTCCCTTTAGATACCTAAGCAACCTCTTTGCTACTAGTAGATGAGTCTTCTTAGGTGTTTCCATATGCTTACTGACCAATCATTTGCCTATAGAGAGTTTTATCTACAAGTTGATTCTCTTCTTCAAGAGTTTGTGATATGTTCCCTGATTCAATGGGAGTTAAAGCAGAGTTGCAAGTTTGCATCTGAAACCTCTCTAGTATATCAGTGGAGTACTTTTTCTGGTGCATGAAGATCTCATCCTTAGTTCTTATGAACTCAATTCCTAGGAAGTAGGCAAGGTTCCCTAGGTCACTCATCACAAATTCTGCCTTCATGCTCTCTTTAAATGCCTCAATTTCATCTATCTTGCTTCCTGTCACCAACAGATCACCAACATACAAGCAGATTATGAGCAAACCATTCAAGCTTGACCTTTTTGTGTACACTCCATACTCAGTTGTGCACTTTACAAACCCAAGCTGCAATAGGTATCCATATACTCTTTTATTCCAAGCTCTTGGAGCTTTCTTGAGCCCATAGAGTGCCTTATGCAACTTGTACACATATTTTTCCTTGCCTGCAACTTCAAAACCTGGTGGCTGAGAGACAGACACTTCTTCTTCTAGAGGTCCATTAAGAAAAGCTGACTTGACATCCATCTATTAGATTGTCCAGCCATGATAACTTGTCAATGCCACTACCAATCTTATGGTTTCCATTCTTGCAACAGGTACAAAGACTTCATCATAGTCTAAGCCTTGTTTTTGTAAGAATCCCTTTGCAACAAGCTTAGCTTTAAACTTTGTTACTTCTCCTTTTGGACTTACTTTTGCCTTGTAAGTCCATCTTACTGTAATAGCTTTCTTGTCACTTGGTAATTGAGTGAGTTCCCATATGATTCTTCTCAATGGACTTGAGTTCTTTCTTCATTGCCTCCAACCAATGGTTGTGTTTTATTGCATCATCAAAACTCACAGGTTCCATTTATGCCAATAATGCCATGTGAACTAGCTCCCCCTCTATAGTGATTTCTGAATCTGGAAAGATCTCATAAACACTCAATCTTGGTGGAGCTTGTCTATTCCTATGAGGTCTTCTCTGATTCTGATCCTCAATTGCAGATGGTTGCTCAACAATCACTGGTGATTCTTCTGCTTCATCAAGGTGCAATAGGTGTATTTTTTTCGAGTTGTCAATATTGTTGTCCCAATTCCAGCCTTGTGACTCATCAAACTTCACATCTCTGCTTAACATGATGTTCTGAGTAAGTGGATTGAAGATTCTATAGGCTCCAGTGGAGTGATAGCCAAGCAAGATCAACTTCTCACCCCTATCATCTAGCTTCTTCCTCTGCATCTCAGGTACATTTTATAGCAAACAGAACAAAAAATTCTAAGGTGACCAACACTTGGTTTTTGACTTGACTAAGCTTCCTCAGGTGTGACTTCACCAAGTCTTCTTGTAGGAAACCTATTCAAAATGTACACTGCTGTTGAAACAGCTTCTCCCCAAAACTTCTTAGGCATTCTCTTGGTTCTTAGCATGCTCCTGGCCATATTGAGGATGAATATGTTTTTCCTTTCTACAGTGCCATTATGCTGTGGAGTGTAAGGTGCAATCACCTCATGAATCAAGCTTTCTTTAGCACACAATGCCTTCCAATCACTTGACATATATTCTCCTCCACCACAAGTTCTCAGAAGCTTCATTTTTAGACTGCTCTGTCTCTCAACTTGAGCTTTGATGCCAAAAAAGGTGTTAAAGACATCACTCTTTCTTTTGATCAAGTGCACCCAAGTCTTCCTTGTGAGATCATCTATGAAAGTCACAAGGTACATGCTGCCTCCTATTGAGTTCTCCTCAAAGGATCCACACACATATGAGAATACCAACTCAAGTGGTCTTGCTGATTTGGTTGGAACATAGGGAGAGAATGAGTTCCTTGCCTGCTTGCTTGCAAGACAATCATCACACAACTCGCTAGGAGTTCTAATTGATGGTAGACCTGTTACAACTCAAATTTTATACAGGAAGTCTAGACTTTTGAAGTTCAAATGACCATACCTTTGGTGCCAAACCCGACTTTCTTTAGCTGTCTTGGACATGAAGCATCTATGGTTGTTCACTTGAATCCCAATCTGGAATGTTCTATTGCTAGACAGTGGAACCTTCAAGATTAGATTCCTTTTACAATCAAATACCTTCAAAATCTTGTCTGCCATCATCACTGTGTACCCTCTTTCGAGCAACTGTCCAAGGTTCAACAGATTGCTCCTCATTTTTGGTACATACAGAACATTGTGAATGTATGCTGGTTTGCCATCCTTCCTTTGGATTGAAATATCACCAATCCCCTCTGTCTCAATAGAGCTATGATCTAAAAATTTCATTCTACTTTTAGCAGTGCCATCAAGACTCACAAACCAATCTTTGTGACATGTCATATGGTTGGAGCAGCCTGTGTCAAGATACCAGCAACCTGTTTTGGCTTGTTCCTTCTTTGTAGTGACCATGAGAAATACTTGCTCTTCATGAGAATCATCACCTTGAGCCATTCTTGCCTCAATTTCTGATCCACCATTGCCCTGTTTGAATCTGCACTCAATTGCATAATGGCCAAAATTCTTACAATTGAAGCATTGTACCTTCCTCTTATCAAATCTCTTTTTATTTCTTCTAAGAGCTTGATCCTGCATACTGAATTTCTATGCTGCTGAACCACATTCTTGTCTGGTTCCTTCTTGATTCTTTACTTTGTCACTCTTCCATCTGCCTTTGAGTTTCTTTTGTAGACATCCTTGACCAGAAGATTTCTTGGAGAACTTGGCTTGGAGGGCTTGCTCAGAATCATTTTCGTGATTCCTCTCCTTAATTCTCTGTTCATGTGCCTCTAATGAGCTTTGCAATTCATCAATCTTGAACACTTCAAGATCCTTTGACTCCTCTATAGCTACCACTATATGATCAAACCTAGGTGTTAGTGTTCTCAACACTTTTTCAACCACCAATTGGTCTCTCATCACTTCACCACATCCTTTCATCAAATTTGTTAAGGATCTGATTTTGGTGAAGTAGTCTGAGATTGAGTCACCTTCTTTCATTTGCACAAGCTCATACTCCCTTCTCAAGGTCTGCAACTTTACCTTCTTCACCTTCTCTGCCCCTGCATAACTTCTTTCAAGATTCTCCTAGGCTTTTTTAGCTATCTTGGCATCGGAGATCTTTTCAAAATTAGCTTCATCTACACATTGGTGTATTAGAAACAAAGCCTTACAGTCCCTTTTCTTGCATTCTCTGAAGGTGGATATATGGATTTCAATGTCTTCTTCACCAAGTGATTGATATCCATTCTGAACTATATCAAGAACTTCTTGATATCCAAAGAGGACCTTCATCTGTACGCTCCATCATTCATAGTTCTTACCAACCAATGTGGGCAACGTAATTGTGAAGCCATTATTATTTGCCATGGCAGTCTTGTGATTGTCCCTGGATCAAAGAAAACTAGTGGCTCTAGATACCACTGTTGTGCTAATCGAAGAACAGAGGAAATAAGAAGAAGAAGATTAAGTGAAGTAGAGAAGTATTGTGTTTCAGCAAAGGCAAGAAACAATCAAATTAGTTAGATTACAAACTACACTTGCTATATATAGTTGCTCACAACTAACTGCATTACTACATTTAGAAAGTAAACTAACTATCACAAAACTGAATTATGAATTAACATAAATAACTCCCTCTATGTTGCCTTCCTAACATTTGTATGACGAACTTGTGGACTTGTAATTGGAATCCCCCAAAGTTTTGAAATCAAAACTTAGATTATTATGGAATTTAATTGAATCCTCAACTGTTTGTGTACAATTTTTTCATCGAAATTTTCTAAGTAGAACTGGATTAGTGGCATGTTAGTGATTACACCACCTATGCCCCTCCCAATGTACCAAAAACTATGTTTCCGGGGCATTAGTTTTTCTTTTGACAAACATTAAAATAAAAGAAAATTTTAAAACAAGAGAATGTAATTGGTGAAAATGACAAGAACTTAATTTTACATAATCTTTAATATAAATATTGTTTTCTTGCTCGGTCATATGAGGGTGAGTCAGGCTGGGACCTGACTCTGAGTCTTCAGTTGCGGATGGATAGATCTTGAGCTGGAGGTCACCAGGAATTGAAATGCCTGATGTGGTGCTTCTTGAGAGAGTTTGCATGTGTTGGATGAGGGCCTGAATAGCCTGAAATATATTCAGCCTACTAGGGGAGGTACCCGAAATATAGCTAGTCACTTTAAGGAAGTATAACTACTTTAGTTTTTGCATTCATAAAATTCTTGCTCGAAATGGAATTTGAAATTCTTAACATTCAATTAATTTTATAACTATTTTGGTGAGTAATAGTTAAGAAACTCAAAAATGGATTTTTTATATCGTAAAGTTAGGGCTGAACATAAAACAGGTAAAACTTGTTTCTCACTCATCTCTAAATGTTGACTCTGTCAATATTTGGACCCATACTCATCCTTAGACATGAAGAAATCCAAAAACATATGAATCTAATTAGGGCGTGAAAAGATACAAATGTGTCTAATTTGGCCAAAGACGTAAATGATACATCTAAAATTATAAATTCATCTTTTAAGCAAGAATGATAAACCTTAAAATAAATTTGAAGATTTAATAAGTACACCAAGATTAATGTCATTTTATATAAGAATGCATGTGTGGACATTCGTAGTATATAACGCCCAAAAAAATGATAAATATAATAAGATGAGAGAATATTCTTTCTTTATAATGAAATCGTGAAATAATAGTAAAACATATGATGTAGTTTCCAAAGGTATGTGGCTATTTTACTTGAAGAAAACGAATACATAAGGGTTAAAGGTGCGTGTGAGAGAGGTTAGGATTGATAACACATGCCTCTCATCTGCCCCTTTTAGGTATGTTGGACGGGTCTAACTTGAGCCAATTCTTTTAATATGGGTGGTCTTCAAGTTTGGTCGGTTATACTCAACCCTGGATAAAATTGTGCTTTTAATGAAGTAAGAAATAATATTTTAAGTTTATTATATATATATATATATATATATATATATATAATGATCAAAATCTTATTTTCTATTTTTTTTTGCATGCTTTTTATTCTTTTATTTTGATATGTAATGGTAGATGAAGTTAGAGAAACACCTTCTACTCTAAACTTTTTTATACAAAAAAGCGGTGGAGTTTGAATTATAGGTATATTATCTTATCTTAATGCAAACACATATAATGATCAAAATCTTCTTTGCTATTTTTTTTGCATGTTTTTATTCTTTTATATTGATATGTAATGGTAAATGAAGTTAGAGAAACACCTTCACCACTCTAAACTTTTCATACAAAAAAACGGTGAAGTTTGAATTATATGTATATTATCTTATCTTAATGCAAAAATAATATTCTCTCCTTGTTTTTTTGGAAAAATACAAACATAACCTCCCAAAAATAAGAAATCAGAATAATCAGTTAACATGCTCAAACAAGAATCTAGCCTATTTCAAGATTGATTGCCTATTATACACATGTAGGACTTTTTTGCCAAACCAATTAATGTTAATTTAATCATTATTACAACAAATACTTCCAACCACATACACATGATCACACGTAAAAATAAATTTTCCAAGGAGATAATTCTGAATCATTAGCCCTCTACTATATATTTTTTTAACCACCTTGTCATATTCATTATCTAAATTATCTCATTCATACCCAATCAGTTCACTGATGTATACAAGAAATGAAAGACCATTCCATGAAGGCCTAGTAATTAAGCATGAAAATGCCCATTTTTTAAATTGAAAATTGGTTGGGAACAGGTAGAAGAATACTATTGGACCTTAACCATGCCTGGCTCTTCAACTTAGTTAATAACATTTACATCAGTTGAGTTCGTCTCTAATACTACTCTCAATTATTAGAATATGAGGAAAAATAATGTTTTTTTAATTTTAATTTATTTGTTAAAAAATTATTAATCCTCATCCGGGTGTGAATAACTTTAAAAGCAAGCCATCATGTCTTTATCCATGGTGTCACATGTAAATAATCAATATCTCCATGCAAAAAAATAATACCAAAAGAAATGGTTAGTGCCCCTTTTTGTTTTTTAATCTAATTTCTAACATTGTATAAACATGATCATGACCATAGACCCTATTATACCTTTTTCCCTGCCTTTAATAACCAACATATTTTGGTTAAATTTGTTACCTCCTTATTAGCTAAGCCTTGTTCCTCTTGAATTTCTCCTAAAGGTGTAAGAAGGCTTGAGAGATAAAGGGTAGAGATTAATACAGAAGGATCATAAATATTATTATAGATTTTTATGGATGATGCATATGATGAAGAGTGTGATTACTTGTTCAAGGCTGTTCTTATTGGAGATTCTGGAGTTGGGAAATCAAATCTGCTATCAAGGTTTGCAAAAGATGAATTCCGTTTGGATTCTAAGCCAACCATAGGAGTTGAATTTGCTTATAGGAACATAAAGGTTAGAGATAAACTCATCAAAGCTCAGATATGGGACACTGCTGGCCAAGAAAGGTAACTCTCTATAACTCCTTATTCTTCTTTCTTCCTATTTCATCACTTTTCATGAATTGAATGAGTTTACGTATTCTCGTATGGTTTCCTTGCGAGTTTTTTGTTTGGAGGGAAATAAATAAGAATGGAAGGCTTAAGAGTCACCTAAAAAAAAGTAATCTTAAAAGTATATTTCATGACTCGAGTTTTTTCTTTCCTTTCTTTACCCTCCAAAGACCAACTTGCAAATATACCCTTCGAAATATAAGTATTTAGGATTAATTACATGGTTAGTTATATTATATTGCTTGTCTATAACTCTTTATTCTATCATATATTCTCACATTTTAACACACTATCAATTCCATAAAGAATGTTGTCTCAGTTGTTTCTTTTTCTTCATGCTCTTTCATGTTTTACATGTTACAACATTTATCACTTATTGTAACTTATATTTGTTTGTCTTTTGTTTCTCCCTTTGTTTTGTTAGTCTCTGATCCTTTATCTATACAAATATATAATGTATGTGTGTATTTCATATTATTGTTTTAATAATGGTCAACTAAACTCATAAGCTCAAAACATTAACCGAAAAACCTTCTGGTTTTACAGATCAGAATTTAGTTGCATGGTAGACTATGTTTGGCCTTGTCTTCTTTCTTGTCTTATATTGTGCTTTTATTTCATACATATTCTTCTTTCACATTGGATGATTCAAACCAAATGGTCTAAAAGGCATCTTAACAAGTTAAAACTAAATTGTATGCCTATATTTAAAAATCAGTGACATAAAACGGCCAAAACAATTGACCCTGGACCATATAATAATTTAACTTCTTTTCCGTTCTCGGTAAAGCTAAAGGTTTTTCCATTTGAGGTTTCAACTTTCAATTTAGAAGTTGTTGTCCATTGAGTTTGCTTAGGGTAGAAGATAGACCAATTTAGCTCAATTGACTTATTTATTATTAGATTCTTAGTTATGTTTTTCTTTTCTTCCCTTATTTGTCCAGCTTCTGTTTTAGACCTGCATTTTTGTTACCTAATAAGCCAGGCAAGTTCTAGTCTTTAGGTAAATTTAGGTAAAGTTGGATTAATCACAAAAAATTAGCTTTTCTTTTTGTTAAATATTTTAGCAATTATAATAGTTTATTGCTCAATGCTCATCCGTGATGATGTCTAATACTTGATAATTTAAAAAGTCATGGCTACCACATGCAAAAGGTTACGTAGGAAAAAGAAATTATATAAAGTATAGGTAGATTCATATAGTGGGACCCTAAAGACACTGAGATTATCATGAATTTGTCATGCCTTTGTGATTTGATAATGAAACTTGTTCACGAGATTATAATACTAACCTAAAAAAAATTCACGTATTTGTCTAGATGCCTATTAACTTATTGTGATTTAAGTGTTAAGTAAGTTTGAATTAAGTTTTCTAGAGGTCATTATTGTAAATTTGTGAAAGAACTCTACATTTTATTCAATACTTCAAGGCTTAATATATAGCCTTTTTGGTTACAAGAGATTCTGCATATCCTAACACACCACTTTGCTAGATAGTGGCCATGTCTCCTAGATAATAGCCACGTCTAAAAATAATTGGATAATTCCAAAATAAATTAACTGGCCTACATAATAGGACTTTATTCAAAAGCACTAATAGCTCCCTAAGATTCGGACAACATTTAGCAACTGCATTCATTTCAAACTCTCCCTTAGACTAATGCTTGTAAAGCTTTAGTTTATCTATGTAATGCTGCACATACCCAAAGCACTTCGAAGCTTTCTAAATGCATCAATTTTTAAAGGTTTTGTCATAATATCAGCACCTCCACAGTAGATCAATGACATAACTCTTTCCATTGACAGATTCCTTAAGAAATAATAACGAACATCTATGTGTTTACTTTAACCATGAATAACCGTATTTTTGGACAACTTAATAGTTGAGCTGTTGTCATAATGAATGCTAGTTCCAGCTTCTCCTTTATGACCAAGCTCCTTCAGAATTCTCTTCATCCATATGGCTTGACAAATACATACTGATGCTACCACAAATTCTGCTTCGCGGGTGATAATGTGTCAATGGATTGCTTCTTCGAGCTCCATGCTACTGCTCCTGAGCTTAGCAAAAAACATATATATCCACGTGTGTTTTTCCTATCCTCAATATTCTCATCATAATCACTATCAGTGTATGCTTCCAAATCTTCATTTCTAGTGTTCTTATAAAGTATTCTAAGGTTCACAGTTCCTTTCAAATACCTAAGAATCCTTTTAGCTGCTTGTAAGTGAAGTTCAGTTGGCTTTCACATGTACCTGCTTATCAAGCTTCTGGCAAACATCAGATCAGGTCTAGCAACTTTCAGATACATAAGACTTCCTACTATCTGTTTATAGCAGGTCTCATCTATCAATGTACCATCTGCATCACTATGCATCTTCACTCCAGGTAAACAGGACTATTGATTGGATTGCACTCAAACATGCCAAATTTCTTCAGAATCTCTTTAGCATATTGTTTTTGACAGATCAAAATTCCTTCCTTGCTTTGCACAATTTCAATGCCTAGGAAATAATTCATGCTTCCCTAGTCTCACATATCAAACTTTCATCATGGAGTCCCTGAATTCCTTCATCAGTTCCTATCATCACTAGTATATATTAAATCATCAACATAAACACTTACAATGATGATTTTGTTTTCTATGTTTTTCTTGATGAGTAGAGTGTGATCACTGTCATATCCTTGGAAGCCTTCTTTGATGAAGTGAGCTTTGATGCAACTATACCAAGCTCGTGGAGCTTGTCTTAAACCATACAAAATCTTATGCAGTTGGTACACCACATGCTCCTTCCCTTTTCTTTCATACCCTCTAGGCTGCTCTACAAAGACTTGTTTATGCAGTTTCCCATGTAATAATGCAGAATTGACATCAAGTTGAAATATCCTCCACCTATTCTGTGCACCCAAGAAGATCACCATTCTGACTGTGTCTAATCAAGCTACTAGAGCAAAGACTTATGTAAAGTCTATTCCTTACTTCTGAGTATATCCTTTAGCAACCAGTCTTGCCTTGTGTTTGGTAGTCTCTCCATTTTCATCTTTCCTTGTTTTGAACACCCACTTGAATCCAATCTTCTTAGCATCTTTAGGTAGAATAGTGAGAGTCCATGTACCATTTTTTAATGGAATGTATCTAACTGTCCATTGCTTGTCGCCACTTTTCTTCCTTTTCTACTCCTTCAAAGCAGCTTCGATCTTCAATTTTTGTGTCTCACATTGCATAACAAAGTAGATCCTCTACTCCTGTATTTGTCACCATATGGATCTCATCATCTGACAGTTTATCTCCACTAACATATTCTTTCATCCAACTAGGAGTTCTCCAAAGTCTCCATTGAATTGATCTTGACTCTTCCACCCGTTATGAGATCTCTATATCATTTGTTTCCTGTGTTTTCCTATAAGTATCATCATCATTATTATTATTTCTCAGATGATTGTTTTTGTCCT
>NW_017726569.1:0-8727 GCF_001865875.1 Lupinus angustifolius | reverse complement strand
CTTCCCACTCCAACTCTTCATTCAACTATTTTTCATATTTCTTTCCTTATTCCCATTGCTCATTTTTATCAAAGACCACATCTCTACTCACTATGATTTTGTTAGACTCAATATGATAGAGTCTATAAGCTTTTGTGTTGTCACTGACTCCTAAGAAAATACATATAGAGAGCTTTTGTTATCTAGTTTACCTTGTTTTATGTCTGAAATGTGAGCATAAGTGAGGCATCCCTAAACTTGGAAGTGATCCACCGAGGGCTTGATTCCACTCCAAGCTTCTTGAGGTGTGATATGCTTCACTACTAAGGTTGGGCATTGATTCAGAACATGAAATGACCAATTCACTACTTATGCCCAAAATATCTTTGGAATTTCCTTTGTTGAGAACAATAATCTTACCATGTTCATCATTGTTTGTTCTTCCTCTCGGTGACACCATTTTGTTGGGGCGTGTTAGCATTTGTCAACTGCCTTTGAATTCCATTCTCATTGCAGAACTTGTTGAATTTTGATGATGTGTATTCTTCTCCTCCATTCGTTCTGAGACAGTTGATTTCAACTTCTGCTTCCTTTTCAACAGATTTCTTAAAGGATTTGAAGCAATCTAAGGCTTCTGATTTCTTAGCTAAGAAATACACTCATCTTTGCGACTAAAATCATCAATGAAGCTAAGGAAATTCCTCTTTCCACAGTTTGATTCTGGTGTGATAGGCCCACATATATCAGAGTATACTAGCTCCAAAACTTTGCTTGATCTACATGTGACTTGCTTTGGAATCTGCACTCAAGTTTGCTTTCTATTCAAACAGTGTTGACAGTTGGTAGTTGAGGCTGTAAAACTTGGTAGACCACGGACCATGTTTTTGTACTGCAAGGTACATAATCCTTTGTAGCTAAGGTATTCATAGCGCTGGTGCCATAGCTTTCACATTTCTATGGTGTGAAGGCAAATATTTTCTTGATTTCTTTCCTCTATGGCTTCGGATGATCCTGATTCAGATTCAATGATATACAATCTATTTGTGGCCTTGATATATTGAATAATCGAACCTCTTTTAGGGTGATATATCTTGCACATTCCTCCTTGAAATAGCACGCCTATTCCCTTTTGTTGAAGTTGCCCAACACTCGAAATATTATTCTTCAATTCAGGTACGAAATATACATCTACTACTACATACTTGTCTCCTCTTAGTACCATCTTCACTACTCCTTTGCTAGTAACCTGGAGTCTATTGTTGTTTTCCAGTTTGACATAGTGAGGTAATGACTTGTCCAAACTAGTAAAGATCTCTTTGTTATTGCACATATGGTTAAGGCAACCTGAACCAACAAACCAAACTTTATTTCTCTAAGCCTTGTGTGAGTCAAGATAAGTCATCAATAGAAGCTCATCTTCTTCATCAAATTCAACATAGTTGGCCTCCTTAGCTCCTTTAGGATACACATACTGATAGTGTCCTAAATTGTGACACTTATAGCACTCAATTGTAGCTTTATTAAAGGTGCTTCTTCCTCTTCCTCGCCCACGACCTCGTGGTGATCCTCTGTCCCGTCCTCTTGACATGCCAAATCTTCCTTCCACTTTTAACACTTGATCATCCTTTTCTTTGGTTGCTCGTGTGAACTTCTGCTCGTGCATAACCAATGTGATATGCAGCTCATCTATGGAGATGGTGTCTGTGTCTTTGGACTCTTCAATGAACACCGCCACATATGTGAACTTTTCAGTTAAAGTTCTTAGGATTTTCTCAATGATCTATGAATCTTCCACGGTTTCGCCATTGCTTCTAAGTTTGTTAGACACCACCATCACTCTGGTAAAGTATTCTGTAATACTTTCTCCATTCTTCATTTCGAGGATCTCAAATTCTCTTCTTAGAGAATTTTGAAGAGATTTTTTTCCACCTTTTCACTACCTCCAAATTTCCTCCTCATGGAGTCCCACACAATCTTGGATGTTCTCCTATAAGATTTGTTCAAACATTATTCTATCAAGTGCTTGATAGAGGTAGTGCTTAACTTCTTTGGTCTTCACCTCCTCCAATTTGGCTTGTTGGGCATATGTTAATCGAGCTTTGTCTAAAGGTTATGTGTATCCAATATCCACGAGTGACCAAAGCCCTTTGGCTCTGAATAGATTCTCCATGAGTTCACTCCAATGATCATAGTGACCATCAAAGTGAGGTATCTTTGTGAGTGTCTTCTCATCACCCATTCTCTCGTGTTTGATCACTAAGGTTGCAGCATTTTCCTCATTATGTGTTTTGCTATGATACCAAAATGTAAATTTGTGAAAGAACTCTACATTTTATTCAATACTTCAAGGCTTAATATATAGTTTTTTTGGTTCAAGATGTGATGTCTCACTTGTAGCTATCCACTTTTCCCATACCTTAGTAACAATGGAACTCCCCGATAGTTGGAGGCTCCCCGATCGCAATCTGGTCCAACAATTATGAGTACAAAGAAACAATTTCATTATTTTAAATGGATCCTAATGAGAAGGAGAAATTAAATGGATCTATATTTTCAGTATTTTGAGAATAGATAATTATATTATGTTGTTTCATTGTTTCAGAAATTACACAACAATCATAAAGGTTTCCGTTGTATTAACATTAATCTCTTGAGATGTTGTAACTATATTTATTTTTTTAGATTTTTATTTTCATTATACTTACATCACTTACAAGTTTTAAAAGTTTATATAACTTTTGAAGGAAGGTAAGTGTAGGGAAAATGAAATCAAAAAGGACAAACGATGTTGGCCTAGTTGGTAAGGAGGTGAAGGGAGCAAATCTGTTGTACTACAAATTATGTCATTCTATTTATTATTACTTGTGATCGGTTGAAAAAATATATTTAAGTAAAAAATTTAATAATAAATTTTTTTTAACTCATCACAAGCAATGACACATGAAGTAGTATAGTTTTATGAGACAAAAGATGTCCCGAAGAAGATGAGTTTGAATTCTATAACCGATGTGAGGACCTTGTTGTTGAATAATTTGTAAGTACATCGGTAAATGCTCATAGAGCTATTAGGCTTTGCTCTGGTCTCGATGAGTCCCCGAAATCAAAGGCACCGAATTATTTTTCTGTAGTACTTTTTGCTTTAAAAAAGATGAACATACTCACTTTATTGGAAGGTAGCTATACTTTCCTCCTTTAATGTGGGTGCTTCATGTAACTTTTGTTTTTTTTCAACGGGAAATTTCTCTACAGTAAATTACGTTGACACTCCTGAGCTTTAGTGACATAAACCATCCCTCATTTTTTTACACCTACACAAACCTCCTTAGTTTTATATACTTTTATTACACTGACCCCTATATTATTTAGATTTGTCTCAACAATATATCATGTTTTGTTTAACTTAGTTGCATTTATCATATTTTTTGTTTAAAAGATTACACTTATTTCTTATACATGATGATCAGTGTAATAAAAGTATAAAAAATTAGGAGAGGTTTGTGTAGGTGTATGTTATCGATAGTCATTAGAGTTTGCTTTTTCGTTGCATGCCATAAAAAGAATTCCACTATTTCTTTTACATGCGCACAATTTCCTATTTCTTTTATTTCTTTTCCTTTACCTTTCTTTTCTTTGCACTTCCATCATGTGAAAAATCTCTACGGTAGATTATGATTTCTATCGGAGTGGAATAATGAATATGCCACTTTACCTATGTTACATTAGTTGATCTCAAAATGTCAATGAAAAAAAAAAGTGGGTTCAATAAAGAGTAAGGGTCACTCTTTATTGGTTAAGTATAGAAATCAAGTTTTCTGTTTTTTCATAATGCAATGCAGTGTAAATAGCCTATGCTTGTTCTGCTTATGTTAGAGAAATGAGGAAACACGGAAGTGATTGAGATATAGAATAGAAAAGCAAATGATAATCAATTAATAATCAGTTGGAAAATGCATTAGAGGTGATGAAGATTTTGCAAGTCAAATACATTTTCTCTTTGTCTTAGTGGAGGATAGAAATATAATTGAATATAAGAGGAGATTGTATATAAAATCAACATATATTTTGATAGGAAAAAAGTTAGAGGAGTAACTTGTGTAGGTTGAATGGTCTAAATTTTCACACATTAGAATACCTTCAATACCACACATATGTACAATTAATTCTAATTGTCTATTTATAGGCTCAATATCATGGTCTTCAACTCATGTAAATGGTTTATGAAGTTTCTTGATAATATAAGTTATATCTAATTAGTTAGAAATCTCTAGATATAAGCTAGATTTTATTTATCTTGTCACGTGCTTGTAGAATTTTTTTTAGAGTGTTTCATTCTAATAATAGTATGAGCATAACTATTTTGATTCATGAGAAATAGGATCAATGTTAGCTTGATCCGTAGAAAAATAGTTGGCATTAATTTAGTTCATCACTTAAAAGTGACATTGAAATTGAAGTGTAGGGTGGATGTATTAAAAAGGTAGCATTAATTTAGTTCGTCATTTAAAAGTGACATTTACAATGAAGTGTAGAGTTAGGGGTATCTAAAAAGGTGGTAACTTATCCTCTACGATAAGGGGTGAAATCCTATCAATGAAATAATCCTATCTAGTATTGAAGCTAGATAGATCCTCTATATCCAAATCAGAAACTTTATGAAATAGATAATATTGTTTAGGATTAGGTTCACGTGGATGTAAGAGTTTTTATAATATTAACCCATCATCGTTTCTTGAATCTTATATACAATTAATATACATGATTAGTAAATGATGTGTGTAAAAAATCGTACACTATATTGAACTCTAAGTATATACCAACTCAATCATTAATTTCTTAGAATCATACTTTGATCTTTCATGTTCATCTTTACATATATTTCATTCTCATAAAAATATGGAAACAATTTTGTGACAGATTTAGAGCTATCACAAGCTCATACTACCGAGGAGCCATGGGGGCACTGCTAGTGTATGACATAACAAGGAGATCAAGTTATGAGAATTTGCGTAAATGGTTATTAGAGTTAAGAGATTTTGGAGGCCAAGACATGGTGGTTATTCTAGTGGGAAACAAATCTGATCTTGATCAATCAAGAGAAGTTGAGAAAGAAGAAGGAAAAGGGTTTGCTGAAAAAGAAGGGTTTTGTTTCATGGAAACTTCTGCTTTAAAGAATATGAATGTTGAGGAAGTATTCTTACAAATGATCACAAAGGTTTATGACATTACAAGGCAGAGAAGTTTAGAAGCCAAAATGAATGAGAAAGAAATTAATATTTTGAGTGGGAAGGAAATACATGTAGGAGTTGATGAAGTTACTACAACTAAACAAGCTATTTGCTGTTCAACATGACGAGAGCTTAATATCGTAGGGAAATTTTGGGATTTTTTGCAAGAATCATTAAGCATATTAGTGATTGATTCTTCCTATTTTCCAACTTTTCTTTACATTTTTTTTTTGTTACTGGCTTTTCTTTCCTACATCATGACTATGGAAAATTTTCTTCTCAATACAAGTGATGCCTTGATGATTCATTGTGCTTTGTACTGCTCGCTGTATTTTTTATCTAAACTGTATCAGAAGCATAGGAGTGCGGAAGTTAAGGTATTGACTTTAGACTAGGAGTGTTCAGATGCCGTCTTGACTCTGAACGAGTCTTTATGATATTAAATATTACATCATATTTGAATTATTCATAACTTTCAAGGATAATGATGTGACATAGCATATTTCATTATTGTAGATAAATCTAAAGAATCATTGTAAGATAAACCATAATTATACTTTCTAAGTTGTATTCATAATATAAAGTACAAATCTATCTAAAATTACATAAATCTTGAGTAAATAAAAGAGACTTCATTACCAAGGAAGAGATGTAAGTAGCAAGGAAATCTAATACTTGTACCACCTCTTAATGGGTATAGATAAGAGGTCACATAAGCTCACTAAACACAAAACTTTATCTCACAATTGCTTAAAAGTTGTTGCATCTCTCCACTCTATTTACTATATAACAAAAAAAAACTCTTGCAACATCAGCTGGGGACATATGTCAACACTTTATACAAAATTTACTCTTACCATATTAGCAAGTGACACATACCTCATGCAAAGTTTTTCCTCCAAAAGCTCATTATCTCTTACTATATAACCTTACACACAATATCAAAACTACCATTTGCTATTTGTTTAAAAAATCTGAACATAATAACTCATTAAATAAATAATAAATGATGGACAAAACATTGTGCATTTTTTCTCACATTTGTTCCGGTTGCCATTTCGTTAGGGTGTCTTTTCCTTTCTTAATATATCTACCATCTTCAACTCTCACATGTATGATTTTCTATTCTTTTAATTTCTGTCTTTGTTGGTAAATATACTTTATATTATTTATCAAATTGTGTTCAACAAATTTATGATCTTCAACTCTCAAACCAACTCAGATGTATGATTTTATTTTTATACTCTTTGAAAAAAAATTCATTTGTGGTAGATATAATTTCTTCATCATATAAATTTCACATATTTTATTCAATAAGTCTATCATCTTCCACTCCCAACTCACTCACATGTATGATTTTCTATTCTTTTAATTATTGTCTTTGTTGGTAGATATATTTTATACTATATCAATTTTTCATTTCACATGTATGATTTTCTATTCTTTTAATTTATGTCTTTGTTGGTAGTCGGTAGATATACTTTATACTATTACTCAAATTGTGATCAAGTCAACTCACACGCATGATTTTATTTTTATACTCTTTCAATTTTTTCTTCATTTGTGGTAGATATAATTTCTTCATCATATAAATTTCTCATATTTTATTCAACAACTCTATCATCTTCTACTCTCAAACTCATTCAATGATTTTCTATTCTTTTAATTATTGTCTTTGTTGGTAGATATGTTATATATTTTTTCAATTTTTAATTTCTTTATAGACTCTTTCAATTTTTATTTTGTTAATAATATAACTTCTATCATATAAATTTTTGCATCATAATCATTTTTGCCAATGATGTATGTTAAATTTTCTCCCCAATGTATTTATTTTCATCACATATTTAGTTCAATAAATCTGTCATCTTCAACTCTCAAACTCACTCACAAGTATAGTTTTATTTTTATATTCTTTCAATGTTTCCTTTGTATAATCTTTCAATTTTTATTTTGTTGATAAATATAATTTCTTCATCATATAAATTTTTGCATCATGATTGTTTTTTCTCACATGATGTATGTTAATTTTTTCCTGGTGTGTATATTTTTCTCAGCTAAAATATGGATTGATCATGGTCTTTGTTATAGCATTTGCACAAGAGAAGACTCACCTTCTCGAACACAACTGTAACACCGCGAATTTTACGATTTTGAATTATAAGATTTTATTAATATTTTGTTTATTGTATTTTCGAAAATGAATTTCTGGGAATTTTCAGTAAAGAATTAGACGAAACTCTAGTTGAGTTTTAGTCTTGAAATTATATTTTCAATTTAGTGGTAAATTTTCATAATTTTCGGAGACAGTCGGTTTTGGACCACTGTCGGAGCCGAATCTCACCCGGTACGGCTCAAAAAGTGGTTTTTGAGTTCCGTAACTCGGAATCGAATTCCGATCACGCCGTTGGCTTCGTAATTTCATTTTGAGTCAGTATAGACCCTGACTACACCCATATCTATTTTCTAAATATTTTTCACTCGGAATGCCGAAATCCGAAATTCTAATCGAATATTAAGATCGGACGATTTATAATACCGAGCGAGTAGTGGCCGATAATACTCGGGCATGTTTATCGCACGTGTCCACAAGGTGATCATTTTGCATTATTTGACTTCCATAAAGCAAATCTCACATCACTTTCTCAAATATCCCATGAGCTCATCATTAGCCACCCTAGGAGATTTTTCATCATTGCCTAGAGGAAATATGATTTCCCTCTCTCCTTAAACCCTCACACTTCACACTCTCTCATTTTCAAATTTCTAAGAGAAGGTAAATTCTCTCTTCATCTTTTCTCTCATTTGTTGTTCATGAGCATGTCGAGAACATATTCAACCGTTGAAATTTTCTAAAACACTTTCTAACTCATTTTCTCCTCAAAACCGAAAATGGTGATGTTCTTGAACTTATGAAAATATTTTGTTGAAACCATGAACAACTTGTGTTCATGGAGTTGTTATAATGTTGTATTACATGCATTTTGTTGTTTTAGCCAAAGGGGATGATGATGAAATCAAAGGAACCTTTAGGAAGTATTTTGGAAAAATGAGAAAGTATGTATTTCTATTTGTTGTTAGCCTTAAACCATGGCTTGGAACAAGTTATAAAAATAGAAACTTTTGTTAAAAAGGATGCTAAGGTTTATGAGTACATGAAGGTCTCATAAAACTCTTAAAGGATACTTTGAATAACTACTTTAAAATGGTAAGATTATCAAAGAACGTCTTATTTGAGATTTAAAGATGAATTGTCGCTTGAGCGACTAGTCCCCGCTTTGGCGAGGGACAATGTGGAAAGATTGAAATGAAATGATGTTGTAAACAATGTGATAAATCTGGGTAGGGTGTGTTGTGATATAAAGGTTGTGGAATGAGATCATGGCTTAGATGAGAAGCATGACTCCACAAAAGTATGAAAGCATTGTTTGTGTTTATGCCTTGTTGGGCAAGTATCCGACTTGAGGTCGTGAACTAGGGGGGTACCCTAGTAAGGATACATGATATCACAGAACAACGATCG
>NW_017726568.1:0-300 GCF_001865875.1 Lupinus angustifolius | reverse complement strand
ACCATGAAGTAGTGGGGAGGAAATGACGGGATGACTTACAACATCGTGATGTAAGTAGGGACGGCACTGATTGGATGGTGATTCGCCAACAATGTCTTGAGGGAGAGTCTGGGTGAGACGAGTCCCTTGTATTCCTCGGACAGTTCTCACAGGCCAAACTAGGCACTCTTTGACAACCCTAGGATTGCATTCGAGATCGATGAGAGTGATGCCCTAAAAGCGTTTGTACGACCTAGGTCTGGGTAGGACTGTTCCTGAGGGAACCGATCAATCTATTTTTAATTCCTTGCGAGGATATGT
>NW_017726567.1:0-7007 GCF_001865875.1 Lupinus angustifolius | reverse complement strand
AAATATATTTTATGTCTGAGTGTGATATTTTGAGTAAGTCCACGCCGTCAATGAATTTATGTTCATTAGATGTCTTACTCTCTTTGTTGTATTGTCCTTGTTTGTATATGTTTGCTGTGCAGATGTCCAATAACAACAGTCACGTTCGAGGTTATCACTTCACCATGTCCCCGATGAGACAATGGAATAGTGATGGGTATAGATACACATACACAGGCCCTTACGGTCTGTCGTTGCACATGATGTGCAATGGGTCATCGATGATGATCCCTCAACCTGATGCCTACATTGACACTTCTTTCACCTTTCCGCCAAGGGGGCTAAGGTATCCATAGAATGGAATTCGGTACCCGCCAGTCAGGAGTGATGGCGCCATTCCCTTCCACGGTTGGAGGACGTTGTCAGATTGTTTGGGTGCTCCGTCATCCAGTAGACCCACGAAGAGCCAGGTTCTTGGAGGAGGTCCCTGCAAGAAGACCAAGGTTTTGAGAATGTCATCCCCTCCGAATTATGTCGCGGGTTTATGACATAATGAAGTGGAAGAAGAGGAAGAGGAGGACGAGGTCATTGGACTCTTATGAGTTAGCTTGTGGGCTCGTCGATGTCCCCCTTTTGTTTTGATGGGGGCTGTGTTTCTTTTTTATTTTGTATATGTTAGTGGCGACGTAGTTTCCGCCTTCATTGACCTAGTTGTATGAACTATTTATAACTTAACCGATTATATGCATTATGTTATTCAGGAAATTGTGAATCAGGTTAAGTTATCATTCGATAATGAGAAGTTGATTTTCCGCATTTGAGTTACTTAAAGTGATGTCCCGGAAAAGAAAGGTTTGAAAAGTAAATAATGTTATACCACCAATTCAAAAAAAAATATTTACCCATTTTTCCGCAAATATTTTGAGAAGTATTTTTTGGGGCGTTACAACAACTATTAGAGATTTCAATTACTATGTGAGAAAAAACGATTATGATGCAAAAATTTATATGATGAAGAAATTATCTTTTAACAAAAGAAAAATTGAAAGAGTCTACAAAGAAATTAAAAATTGGAAAAGTATATATCATATCTACCAACAAAGACAATAATTAAAAGAATAGAAAATCGTTGAGTGAGTTTGAGAGTAGACGATGATAGATTTGTTGAATAAAATATGTTAAATTTATATGATGAAGAAATTATATCTACCACAAATGAAGAAAAAATTGAAAGAGTATAAAAATAAAATCATACCAATGAGTTGGTTTTGAGAGTTGATGATGATAAATTTGTTGATGACAATTTGAGAATTAGTATAAAGTATATCTACCGACTACCAACAAAGACATAAATTAAAAGAATAAAAATAATACATGTGAAATGAAAAATTGAAATAAGATAAAGTATATCTACCAACAAAAACAATAATTAAAAGAATAGAAAAACATTTGAGAGTGAAAGATGATAAATTTGTTGAATAAAATATGTGAAATTTATATGATGAAGAAATTATATCTACCACAAATGAAATTTTTTTGAAAGAGTATAAAAATAAAATCACAACTCTGAGTTGGTTTGAGAGTTGAAGATCATAAATTTGTTGAACACAATTTGAGAAATAATATAAAGTATATTTACCAACAAAGACATAAATTAAAAGAATAGAAAATCATACATGTGAGAAGAATAGGAAATCATATATGTGAGGGAGTTTGAGAATTGAAGATGGTAGATGTGTTGAGAAAGGAAGAGACACCCTAACGAAATGGCAACCAGAATAAATGTGAGAAAAAATGCACAATGTTTTATCCATCATTTATTTTTTATTTAATGAGTTATTATGTTCAGATTTTTTAAAGAAATAGAGAATGGTAGTTTTGATCTTGTGTGTAAGGTTGTATAGTAAGAGATAATGAGCTTTTGGAGGGGAAACTTTGCATGAGGTGTTGACATGTGTTCCATGCTAATGTGGCAAAAGTAAACTTTGAATAAGGTATTGACATGTGTCGCTAGCTGATGTGGCAAAAATGTTTTTTGTAGAAGAGAAAACATACCTCCTAGAATATAATGATTAGAATTATGGATTGGTCATGTTATTTGTTTCAACATTTCTAGAAGAGAAAACACACCTCCTATAATATAATGATTAGAAGTTACCATTACTATATGAGTGTACAAAAATAATGTCTTTATTTTATTTTGTGTTTGTCGTAATTCATTTATAATGTAAAATTGTTATCGATTTTTGGCATTTCTATATATGGACAAGAATAATGTCACACTTTTTGTATTTATAATTCGTTTAAATTATTTGCGATTTCCCAATTTTATGCAATTTTCATTATGAGATAAACCATTATAACAGTTTTTGAATATATATTAGTTACTAGAATAATTTATTACCTATTAAATAACATTAATGAATTCATCCTTAAATAATGTAACAGATGAGATCCTTATTTTTTGAATATATATTACTTATTATCATTTTATTTTTTAAATATACAAAGCAATCATATTTAAAAATAAGAAATCAATTGTGAGTATATTCTTATGTTAGATTAATTAGATTAATAATGACTGACGAATCTGGTGGAAAAGTGAAAATTATTACGTCCGTTACAACTAGGGCAGTAAATGTGAATTCAATGGGTGAGGGAAAAAATGACAAGTATTTTATTCAAGAGTCATTGTAGGTTTATGGAAATTGGTTGACTATTACTAGAAATAAGAAAATTTCTAAAAAACAATATGTCAGTATTAATAAAATTAAATTGAGAGATGTTAATCCATTTTGGCCAAGAAATTAATTTGGTTTCAACTTTAATGCCTACTTTTAAGGTGACCCACGGAAAAAAAGCTAGGCAACCAAAAACATGTTATCAAGGTGGTATTATTGGCATTAATAACAATAACTATAATTCTCAAAATAATTCTATTATCAATTCTCGTGGGAACCAGAAGCATGCCATTAATGACACCATGATTGAAGGAAATGATCATTTTTCTTTCATTAGGACTATTTCAAGTAACAAATTTCATTAAAACTATTTCATATTTTGAAATTACTAAAGAAGATATTATTAACATTAATAACAATAATTCTAATTCTCATAATAATTTTATTATTAGTTCTCGTAGGAACCGTGAGTATGCCATTAATAACATCATGATTGAAAGAAATGTTCACTCTTCTTTCAGTTATTTAATGTAACAAATCATGGGAAAATAAATTTATGGAAAAATATAATTATTTTATTATTAGGAATACATAAAAATAACACATCAATTTTGAGAATCTTTTTATTAGTTTGATGAAAATTACTAGAAAAACTATATACATCAAATCTTATCCTAATATGCATTTTCAAAAAGAAACATTATCTCATCCTAATAGTTCATCAAATCCTCCAGTTTAACAAAATAAGATAAAACAATAGTATTAAAATTAATACTCAAGGATTTGAAACATTATTAACTAAAAATTAATATAGGTACACATAAGATCTATTATAAAATCAAGAATTTGTATATACATCGAAGACTATAAAACATAATGAGCCACAATTTGAAATTAATATAATAAAAGTCTTATTTTCATTAAAATTACTGGAAAAAATATGTCATTGCTTTCATTTTATTGTGATTATGTAATTGATTCTTCTACCTCTATTTTATTAAAAGCAATCATAAGATATGCAAAGTTGTTTGCATTATACCGCGTATTTGATTTATATTTTGTTTTCTTCTACTATTGCAACGTTACTTTTACAGTATTAAGATTGTAATAATAGGAAGTATAACATAAATAGAATATTAAAGATATTATATTAAGAATATTAAAAATCATAACATTTTTTGAATATATATTAGTTTAACATATGAGAATATAACAAATGAAAATTTACAAAATATTTAATAACTATCATTATATTACTTAATTAAAATATAATAATGGTAGATATATTCAGAGAAAATATTAGTATTTTTATTAGGAATATATAAAAATAACAAATCAATTATGAGAGTCTTTTTATTATTTTGATTAAAATTACCATTAAAAATATCCCGTCAAATCCTTACTTAATATATTTTTCAAATAGATTAGAAAAATTATCACATCCTAATAGCTTATCAAATCCTTTAGTATAAAAAAAATAAAACAATAGTATTAAAATTAATACTCAATTATTGAAAACCTGTGAAGCACAGATTCGTCAAACACCCTCACGTGTCGGTGTCTAGCACGTATCCGACACAGATACGCTCGGATTTGCGAAAGATACGTATCTATAGAGTATCCAAAAATTAAAAAATTAAAATAAAATAAATAAATATTAAGACACGTATCCGATTCGTTTTCAGTAAAATATAGGATATATGTATTCGTTTTCAGTAAAGTATAGAATATATGGATTCGTTTCCAATAAAACAGGATAAGATAGATTCGTTTCTAATAAAACAGTATAAGATAGATTCGTTTCTAATAAAACATGATAAGATAGATTCGGTTCCAATAAAACATGATAACATAGATTCGTTTTCATTAAAATAGGATAAAATATATTTGTTATGGAGGGCAATGATCTTAGGTTAGATTCATTTTCATTAAAATAGAATAAGATAGATTTATTTTGGAGGGCAGTGATTTTAAATTTCTATTATATTTTTTACTTTGAATATTTTGATTTACACTTATAATTTTATCATATCTTTTGTATTTTTATTATTTTATACGCGAATCTCTGAACGTATCGTATCCTGTATTTTGGAAAAAGTATGTACCGGATACATATTATACCCGACACATGTATCAGTATCTGTGGTTCATAGTTTAAAACATTATTAGTATATTTCAAACTACAAATTAATACATGTACACATAAGATCAATTATAAAATCAAGAAATTGTATATAAATCGAATACTATAAAACATAATGAGCCACAAATTGAAATTAATATAATAATAGTCTTATTTTTATTAAAATTATTGAAAAACTATATCCTTGATTTGATTTTATTATTATTACGTAATTGATTCTTCTACCTCTATTTTATTAAAATGAATCATAAGATATACAAAGTTGTATGCATTATAACGCATATTAGTGTTTGTTTCTAATATTGCAATGTTACTTTTACAATATTAAGATAGTAATAAGGAGAAGTATAACATAAATAAAATATTAGATTAAGAATATTAAAAATCATAACATTTTTTAAATATATATTAGTATAACATATGAGAATATAACGAATGAGAATTTTCAAAATATTTAATTATTATCATTATATTATTTACTTAAAGATAACAATGGCAAATATATTCATGGAAAATATAAGTATTTTAATTAGGAATATATAAAAATAACAAATCAATTATGAGAATCTTTTTATTATTTTGATTAAAATTACCATAAAAAAATATCTCGTCAAATCCTAACTTAATATGTTTTTCAAATAGATTAGATAAATTATCTCTTCCTAATACCTCATCAAATCCTTCGGTATAAAAAAATATAATAAAACAATAATAGTAAAATTAATACACAATGATTTGAAACATTACTAGTATATTTCAAACTACAAATTAATACAGGTACACATAAGATCAATTATAAAATCAAAAAATTGTATACAAATCGAATACTATAAAACATTATGAGCCACAATTGAAAATTAATATAATAATAGTCTTATTTTTATAAAATTATTGACAAACCATGTCCTTGATTTCATTTTATTGTGATTATGTAATTGATTCTTCTACCTCTATTTTATTAAAAGCAATAATAAGATATACAAAGTTGTATGCATTATAACACATATTTGATTTATATATTTTTTAAAATTATTTTTATTCTTTAATTTAGGCAACACTCGTTATAAATATATTTTATTCCGGGTTTAGTGTTTGCTTCTAATATTGCAATGTTACTTTTACAATATTAAGATGGTAATAATGAGAAGTATCACATGAATAGAATATTAAGGATATTAGAATAAGAAGATTAAAAATCATTATAGTTTTTTACTATATATTAGTATAACATATGAGAATATTCAAAATATTTAATTACTATCATTATATTATTTAATTAACAGATAACAATGGTAGATATATTCATGAAAAATATTAGTATTTTAATTACGAATATATAGAAATAACAAATCAATTATGAGAATCTTTTTATACGTTTCCTTAAAATTACCAAAAAAAATATTCCGTCAAATCCTAAATTAATGTGTGTTTCAAATACATTAGAAAGATTATCTCATCCTAATAGCTCATCAAATCCTTCAGTATAACGAAATAAGATAAAACAATATTATTAAAATTAATGTTATTAGGTATCAGTGGCCTAGGCACACCTAGAAGGGGGGTTTAATAGGTGTGGCGGAGCTCAAGTTCCACTTTTTAGGTTTTTACACACTTGGTGAAAAATGCCCAGTTAATGGATTAAGCACTATTCATAATTGATTAACCAGTAATAGAACCAGAATGATCAGAACAACAACTTGCACAGTTATTAACCAACACACAAACAGATATACAACAAATACTTTTATGCAAGATTAACAAGAACATAGCAAGGTACAAGCACGCAAAAATATTAGCTCCAAACTCGCATTAAAACATCTTGAAATATAAAAGTGAAAAGGATATAAAAGATTGCATAGTGATTTTATCCTGGTTCGTTTTGCTGTCCATTGTAAAACTACATCCAGTCCTCCCATCTGATCTGGGAGATTTTCCTTCTTCACTATAGAACACAATGTACGTTACATACACGCTTCCAAATATAAGATTCGAACCCTCTTTTCTTGGAACCCAAAGAACTTCGTTACCCTTGGTTTGACCTTTCCCAAAACCGCCTCCAAGAAAACCTTTCTTACCGCGATTTGGCCCCAGCCAATGAATCGCTCTTTATCCCAAGACCTCCAAGTCTTTGTGTGAATAACACCTTACCTAACCGCAGCTAGGATTTTCCCAATCCTTGAATTAACAATGCTTTGAGTTATGAA
>NW_017726566.1:0-481 GCF_001865875.1 Lupinus angustifolius | reverse complement strand
ATGAAAATATGCAATCATAAAGAACTATCTCTTTTTCTTTTCAAGAAATACAAGAATGATGCAAGAAAGCTTTTCAAGAATCATGCAATATGAATATGAAAACTAAAGCCCTAGCATGATCTAATCTTTCTCCTAATTCAACACTCTCTAATAGATTCTAACAATGATGATCTATCTCTTTTCTGTCTGTGTTTCACTCTTAGTTGTTTCTGCAATTTGCCAGAATTTATACAAAATAGATTTTGCCTCTAAAAATGGTTTTTTCAGTTATGCAGTTGAAACAACATAAAACAGACACATTAATCGATTAAGCCATGGGGTTAATCGATTAACCAATGTATTTTTAATACATGATTAAATGGTAAACTACTTATATGTTAGGCTTGATACATATACATGTTTTAGCCATTATGTTATGCCTGATATGCACATATAACATGTATGATTAATGCACGAACATATAATAAACTAGATGATGTCT
>NW_017726565.1:0-1335 GCF_001865875.1 Lupinus angustifolius | reverse complement strand
AAGCTTTAACTAATTCATTGTCTTCATCAAAACATAGGCAAACATTGCTAATACAATCCTTGACGCTTTGCACTCTCAATCTCTCCCTTTTGATGATGACAAACACCACATCAAATAATACATTACATTTGATGAATTAGATTAATGATGTTGTACATTTGCATAATGGTTGTGAATATTAAAAATTGAATCGCTTTGCTCTTCCCCTTAGGTAAGCAATGATTAAACACGAAAGCTTTTATAACAACCTGCGAATAACATCAAACACAACAAGCAACCTTTCTCCCCCTTTTGACATTATCAAAAAGATACAAATATTCAATTCTAGTCAAAGGTAAGAAGAGATATAGCAATTAATTTTGAAAAACTATAATTATTAGCATATGCAATAACGAGTTTGAGAAGCTTAAACAAATGCATTAATTTCTGACTTTATAGATAGATTTTGCATGACATATCCATTATGTAAATAGTTTAGACATTGAATGATTAAACATATATGTATACCACTTGTTAGTACACCACTTGTTAGATGCCATTGTCACCACTTATTAGCACTTGTTAGGCAATTTTCATTTTAAAGCATATTTCAATCATTCAATTATAATACACAATTAAGACATGTTCAAAATTCACGCAAAAACAAATTCTATTTAACATAATTAGCAAGGTTCAACATAGTTAAAAAATACTAAAGATGGTACAACCATAACCATGAGATGTACTTCACTCAAAAATATTGACGTAAGCCACAAAACAACAAAAATTGAATTTCAAAACAAATTTGAGCCCAGGTAATCGATTATCACAAAATTTAATCGATTAAGATGATTTATTTCATAAAACTTTAGCTACTGGAACTCATTTAATCGATTATACTGAAGGCTAATCGATTAATGACAGAAAGTTGACAGTTTTAAGCACAATTTTGAGCTTACTAAGAAATAATTTTGTAACCTTGTTAATATAATTACCTTACTTACCCTTTGGTGATAGGTCAAGATTACCACTTGTTTGAAAAGTTTGATGATATGATCAAAGTTGAATATATATATTTGACATTCAAAGGGCGCTGCTCCCCCTTTCATTGTTCTTCCCTTTATCTTCTCCCCTTTATTACTTAGAGAAGTACTCTTGGTAGGTAGCATAATATGGAAGCTCATTTAACAACCTTTCTCAATAGATTTTCTTCTTAATAGCCTTGATCTACTCACCAACCTTGTGCCTAGAACATCTTTGGTTGATTTATCCCTTGATGCTCAAATGTCCTTTGGCACACCTACAAACACAATTTACTTGTCTCTTTCGGGTACCCAAGTTATTTTGGGTCCCTTC
>NW_017726564.1:0-639 GCF_001865875.1 Lupinus angustifolius | reverse complement strand
TTGCCACTTGGCACACCAAATTTTCTAATAAAGCATGTAGTGCATGTGTACCACAATAGAAACAAGTATGCATGTTATTATTTGACTTCTTATGCATATGAACTACTGGATTTCTACATGGTCTTTTCTTAGGTTTAGGTTTATATCCAATTCCAGATCGATTACCAATATTTCTTGTATTAGCAAGAAATGTGTTAAGGTTTTCTTTGAAAGTTTCCAGATCGGTTACCACTATATGTGAGCTTTGAAAGTTTTTGTTTCAAAATAGAATCTTCAGCATTTAAACTCTCACAAGTATCACATAAAGTGGGTTGACATAATATAGAAGTATAGCAATAACATGAGGCACATGCATAGATAAGATCAAGAGTTTCATTTTCAAGTTTAAGCTCATCTAATTCCTTTTGCATTTCAATTATTTTCTTTTCATGCAAGGAGATAACTTTTTTTCTATCTATTTTTATTTTAACAATTTTCTGTAACTCCTCATGCATTTCGACATAAGCTGCATATAATTCATTGCATGGAGGAGAGTCATTAGAGCATGATGAAGTATAGGAATGTACCTCAATAGAATCGTCTTCATTAATAGATGTGCCCTCTCATGCACTTGTGCTATAAGGCATACCTTTGAATTTA
>NW_017726563.1:0-18210 GCF_001865875.1 Lupinus angustifolius | reverse complement strand
TTGAAGTCGAATCTTTCTCGGAATCGTTCCAAACAATGTATGCTTCTTTTGACTTAGATATTCGAGAGTTGCTCTTCTTGTTATCGAATTTCTTGAGATGCATCAGGCACTGATGCTTCATGTGGCCCGATTTTCCACACTCATAGCAAGTGAAGCCTTATTTGGGAATCTTGCTTTTCTTGGTTGAGTTCTTGGCTTCTTTCTTTAGCTTCCTGATCTCTTCTTTCTTCTTGTGATACTTCTTGAATTTTCCAAATAGGAGAGTCAAGTCTTCATCGGAATCAGAATCTGAACTAGAATCCTCACTTTCTTGATCTTCTTGAAATCTTGTAGCCTTGAGTGTGATTCTGTTCCTGTCTGACTCTTCATTCATTGTCAAGCGCCCTAACTCTATTTCATGTTCTTGGAGTTTCCCAAACAGAGTAGCTAATGGCATGTTGTCTAAGTTCTTTGACTCCATTATTGCGGTTACCTTTGTTGCCATTTCCTATCAAGACAACGCAAAACTTTGTTAGACAAATCAGCATCAGCAAAAGTTTTATCAAGGGTGGCCAAATGATTTACAACATGAGTAAAACGTTTTTCCATATTACATATAGATTCATTAGGAAGCATGCGAAATAACTTATACTCATGCGTAAGCGCATTTAGTCTAGCGCGCTTAACTTCACTCGTGCCTTCGTGGGTAACTTGCAAGGTATCCCATATTTCTTTTGCATTAAGGCACTGTGAGACAATAAAGAATTCGTCATAAGATAAGGCCGAAGTAATAGTGTTCTTGGCCTTAAGCCTTTAGGCTTTTCTTTAGACTCTCCATCCACCATATGAAGTGGAATGTATGGACCATTGACAACTGAATCTCAAATGTCTGTGTCAATTGCCTCGATATAAATTCTCATGCGAACCTTCCAATACACATAGCCATCGCCACTGAATACGGGAGGGTGGTTAATGGATGCGCCATCACCACCAAATGGGTTATTAGAGCCCATATGTAGTCCCTCTTGGATCACACGGATGCGGTTGAGCTAGCACGTCGTACTAGCTTTGGTACCACTTGTTAGGTATCAATGGCCTAGGCATGAGGTTTACGAAAATATGCAATCATAAAGAACTATCTCTTTTTCTTTTCAAGAAATACAAGAATGATGCAAGAAAGCTTTTCAAGAATCATGCAATATGAATATGAAAACTAAAGCCCTAGCATGATCTAATCTTTCTCCTAATTCAACACTCTCTAATAGATTCTAACAATGATGATCTATCTCTTTTCTGTCTGTGTTTCACTCTTAGCTGTTTCTGCAATTTGCCAGAATTTATACAAAATAGATTTTGCCTCTAAAAATGGTTTTTTCAGTTATGCAGTTGAAACAACATAAAACAGACACATTAATCGATTAAGCCATGGGGTTAATCGATTAACCAGTGTATTTTTAATACATGATTAAATGGTAAACTACTTATATGTTAGGCTTGATACCTATACATATTTTAGCCATTATGTTATGCCTAATATGCACATATAACATGTATGATTAATGCACGAACATATAATAAACTAGATGATGTCTCATTTTAGTGAATTAATTAATTTATTAAGTCTTGTGAGACTCACGCCTAGGTTTATCTAACCTAGACTCAATATCTATGACAAGCAACTTAGACTTCTAAAAAGATAATAAAGAATTATAACCTAAGTCTAATAAGTCACCACTTCACCACTTGAGTCCTTGACATGTTGATTGTTGAGTCATCTTCAAGCTTTAATAAAACCTTGTCTTCATCAAAACATAGGCAAAACATTGCTAGTGCAATCCTTGACACTTTGCACTCTCAAATACTCAACGATTTGAAACATTATTAGTATATTCCAAATTATAAATTAATACGGGTACACCTAAGATCAATTATAAAATCAAGACTTTGTATATAAATCGAAGACTATAAAACATGATGAGCTACAATATGAAATTAATATAATAATAGTCTCATTGTTACTAAATTATTGAAAAAGTATGTCATTGATTTGATTTTATTGTGATTATGTAACTGATTCTTCTACCTCTATTTTATTAAAAATAATCATAAAATATACAATGTTGTATGCATTATAACACATTTTTTATTTATATTTTTTGGAATTATTTTTTATTCTTTAATTTTAGACAACACTTATTATAGATATATTTTGTTTAGGGTTTAGTGTTTGCTTTTAATATTGCAATGTTACTATACAATATTAAAATAGTAATAATATGAACTATAACATAAATAGAATATTAAAGTTACTAGATTAAGGAGATTAAAAATCATAATAACTTTTGAATATATATTAGTATAAGAGATGAGAATAT
Organism: Lupinus angustifolius; assembly: GCF_001865875.1. Classification (NCBI taxonomy): domain Eukaryota; kingdom Viridiplantae; phylum Streptophyta; class Magnoliopsida; order Fabales; family Fabaceae; genus Lupinus; species Lupinus angustifolius. The sequence goes on along the minus strand of NW_017726563.1, from coordinate 15,856 downwards.
AACGAATGAAAAATTTCATAATATTTAATTACTATCATTATATTATTTAATTAAAAGATAACAATATTATATATATTAATGGAAAATGTAAGTACTTTTATAATGAATATTTAAAAATAACAAATCAATTATGACCATCTTCTTATTGTTAGAATTTATGATCTTTGGTATGTTCGAATACCATCGGAACTAGGACATTTTGGAATGATATTGATGGACATGGATGTTCCATTTTATATGATGTCAAACAAAATCTTTAGTTCATACAATTTCTTTTATAATAATATATTGTTTTATGTATTATAGGATAGTAAGATACAAGTTACGGTTAGGAAAAATGAATTCAATGAATGTAATCATAAATTGCATTTTATAGTAAGATATGAGTTACTATATGATGCAACTTATTGTTAGTACAACACTATGAATATTGTTTCAAAAAAATTGGGGACATATTAGCTTAGAATTTTCGCATTGATTTGTTGGTAATTAAATCAAAATACTTCTTTCATTTTAGTTTAGTTAAAACATTTAGCTCAACAAATACTTTAATTATTTGTAACATTGATAATACTTTTTTTATTGATCCAAATAGATATTATTGGAGTTGCTTATGAACTAATATTCTCCACACTAAGACAAACTTAAAAAAGTCATCAATAATATTGCTTTATTTATTTTATATAAATGTTTGTAATCTTCCTAATTTAATTTTAAAAATTTAAGCAGCGATGATGTCATTAATTGTACTCATTGGGAAGGTCATGCAACAAAATTTATCAACCACTATCATAACATATCAATAGATACATCCATGATTATTATCCTAACACATGCAAGAGTCATAGAACCACAAAGTCATAATAAGTTTTAAAACTTGCATGTCTTAATCATATATTTCTCTTGCTTATCTTGTTTATTTACATTATTATTTTATCATTTGTTAGGTAAATACCCACCATCTCTTTCTAATTCATGGTGTGGTTCAAAATTGTTGATATAATGAAAAAAAATTCAAACATAGATAAGTTCAGAAGTAGATACTACTTATTTACAAACAAATATCTTTAAAATTAATTAATTAAAACGTAATGTAGATTATAACATTGATTCTACTTTTTTCAAATATAGTTTTTGGGCAATTCAAAATTGTGAGATATTAAGTCTTGAAGTAAAAAAAAAGTAAAAATATAGTTTTCACACAATCATATATGACAATTGTAAGAGTACAAAGTAAAAAATGATTGAAGATATTGATACATGATAAAGTTCTGATATCAACAACAAATGTTGTTTACAAGGAAGTTTTCCAAAACCTATATAACATTTACTTCTACTTTAAGATTCGTAGACTACATTATTATTTTTCCTAAATTCTAATGTGTTTTCTATTTCAATTTTATGAGGTTAAATACAAACTAACAATCTCCAATGTTACATATTTAACATAAAATACGTTAATTATTTATAAACTATTACATCATAAGAGAGAGTTTTGAAATGGAGATATAAAGGGAAATGAGAACCAACAGGTGTTGGTTCAAGTGATACATGTTTGATTCCCCTTAAGCAAGATCTCGGTTTCGAGTCTTGTGGATGGAAAAAATACACGCTGGGAGAGTTAGCTCCACATACCTGTGGATGTTTCTGGCTCGGACAAGATTGCCTCCAGTGCGAGGATACCTCTGGGAAACCAAAAAAACTATTACATCATAAAAAAATATTCTTTCCTTTTTATTATACAACCTTGAAATTCAATTCTTTAAATTCATATTCCCAATAAACACACTTTGCCCGTGCAAAAGCACATATATCCTACTAGTTTTAAGAGAAACTTGTGTAATAGTGATTCCCATTGTTCATTCGAGGGTACGTAGGACCAATAGTTAACCTTATCAAGCTAAAATAATAATTTGTATAGGTCATTGTTCAAGTATACCAGAACATTAGCGTCTATCATGGACAGATAAATTGCAAACCCCACCATACAAACTTGGTAATGGTACTGTGTGGAGGAAAATCGAAGACCATGATGAATGGAAGAGATATCAACCCTCACCAAAACTACCTAGTAAATTTAGATCTTTACTAGTGCCAGAGTATTCACAAATGAAGAACACAACAACTCTTCGAGAAAGATATATAACGAAGAAGGAAACTACATATCAACCCTATAATACCCCTACATTATTTTCTCTCGTCTGACCAATGTTCTCATGCATAAAATACTAGTAAGTTTGGAGAGTTCAACTAATATTTTTCTAGAGGACTTTGTTAAGATGAGATTATCATTGGGATCACATTTTTTCCTAAGTCGAGCTAATATGGTTTAATGACAATCACAAACACCTTATTGGCCATATGGAGTTATTACCTACTTTCGGATCACTCTCCGAAAATAAAACTATGCAAATCAAAATACTGACTATGGATTCTTCATCTTGTCAACTATTTAAGTTGAAGAAGGAAAGATTGCTTGTGCTACAAGTAACACTGATTTGCATCAAGCTTCTCAAGTTATGAGTCACTTTTGTTTACAATGATATATAGATTTCTTAAAATAGAAGTTGTAGCTATTGATAGTTGAAAGTTGATTAAAATAGAAAAAGGCAGTTTTGTATTTTCATAGTGCCCAATTAGTTATTTAACTAACTTCCTATATATAGTATATTCTTCCTTGTATTGTTTAATCAAGTTGAATGAGAATCATTTTCTCGAATTCATTCATTGGAATTTCGTTTCCTCTCTCTTCTAGTTTCACATTGATTCAAAGAGAATTCACTTCTTCTTCTCTGTCTTCTAAAAATCTTTGAAGGTAACCACTGTGACTTGTAAAGTTCACATGTTACCAGAGCTTCTTCATTGAAAAGGTTCTACTACTTTTCCACAACATTTCGTTTCGGTTAGTGTGGTTTTATTCAATTCTTCTTCGATTCCTGTTGATTTGAGTTTCTGGTTTTTGTAACCTAATTGAAGATATGGAAAATCGAATGATTCATGGAATCAATCCTATTCAAGATCATTTCCCACCTTTCTACATGCCTCCAAATGAAAATCATAGAACTATTTTGGTCTCTTCTTTCTTGAATGGGGAGAATTATCATTCGTGGTCTCGTGCCATGAGTATGGCTTTGTAGTCGAAACACACATTGTCGTTCATTGATGCAACTCTTTTGAAACCTCCAATTGATGACCCTACCTTATCAATGTGGCATATATGCAACACTTTAGTTGTTTCTTGGTTGACATAGTCGATTGAATCTTCTATTGCTCAAAATGTTTTGTGCATTGAGATGCTCTTGAAGTATGACATGATCTTCAAAAAATGTATTACCAAGGAGATATATGTGTATTTCTGAATTACTCATTGAGATTCATACTTATAAGTAAGGAAATCTGTCAATTGGTTCATATTTCACTCATATTAAAGGCATGTTGCAAGAGTTAGATAATTCCAGGCTTATTCCTACTTGTTATACCATTAACAAATGTGAGTGTAGCTTAATTCTTACTGTTAAGGGATATAGATTATGTTATATGCTTTCTAAAATGCTTGAATGGTCATTATGAAGCAATAAGGTTGCAGATGTGCTGATGTAACCAATGCCTAATATCAACAAAGTGTTTTCCTTACTGATCCAGCAAGAGAGGTATCTCAACATGCACATAGTTGAGCCAACAATTTTGAATATTACCTCTAAACATGGCTATGGTTCAAGCCACTCTGATAGGCACAACAATTATAGTGCTAATAGAGGAAGAAATAGAGGAATGAATCAGTCAGAAAGAACTGGTTATGGTAGTAAGTCCAGAGGTGGCAACAATCCAGGGAGGTTTTCAGGAGGAAGAACGAATAAGATATGTTCCTATTGTCAAAAAAATAGGGCATACTATTGATCATTGCTACAAGAAGCATGACTTTCCACCTGGTTTTCAAAGGAAGAATATTGTTAACAATTTCATAGTAGCAACTACTTTGATTGATAATAATGTTGATGGAAGTAAACCAAAACAAGATTCTATTCCCGAGGATAATGTGCCTATGATGCAATGCACTTTTGAGCAATATAGAGCATTAATGAACATACTCCAACAATTAGGCTCACAACAGAATACACATAATGCCAATTAGTTGAGTACTACCACAAATTACTCTCAGTGTCAAGGTGATACCTATGTTTTGTCTTGTTCAATTGAGTCAAAAACCAACTCTTGGATCCTAGATACAGGAGCTACTAATCATGTGTGTTATGCCATGTCTAATTTCCATACTCATAAACACATCAATCTTATAGTAGTGACTCTACCCAATGGAAACCATGTGTCAACTGCCATATTTGGCACTATTATGTTCTCTCTTAAACTGTTCTTTACTAATGTGTTGTATATACCATCATTTCACTATAATCTTGTCTTTGCCTCCAAGTCAACCAAAACTATTGCTTTTACACTAACCTTTCTGAACAATATTTGTCATATCCAGGAACTCCATTCATTGAAGATGATTGGTATAGCTAAACTTCAAGCTAGACTCTATGCAATGAACATGTCTCCCTTATCTCTACACAAGTTTGCCATATGTAGTCATAATAATAGTAGTGTTATCTCTTTTACCAACTATGATTGTAATCTTTGACATAATAGATTGGGACATTTGTCTGACAAAAAACTACTTGTAATAAAAAAGGATTTTCCTTTCATCAAATGTAATAAAAGTGTTGACCCTTGTGATTTATGTCATTTAGCCAAGCAAAACAAGGCTTGATTATGACAGCTTATCCAAATTTGTTTCTGTTTTTATTTGATGCATATGATATTGGAGTCCAATATCTACACCCAGTGTCTCCGGGAATAGGTATTTTCTCACAATTGTGGATGACAAATACAGGTTTACTTGGGTATATTTTTTGAAACTCAAATCAGAAGTTCCAACTCTTGTTCAAACTTTTGTCAATTTAGTGCATACTCAATTTTAATCCAAAGTAAAATCCATTCGTACTGATAATGGTAGAGAGTTATGGTTGCAAAGTTTCTATGATTTACAAGGCATTTTGCATCAAATTAGTTGTGTTGAAACCCCCAAAAAATAGTATGGTTGAGAGAAAACACCAACATATCCTAGGGGTTGCTAGAGCTCTTGTTTCCCAGTCAAACATACCTCGCTGTTTCTAGAAATTTTTTGTTTCTCATGCTATTCATCTCATCAATAGATTACTCACACCTTTGTTATCTCGTCAATGTCCTTATGAAGTTCTTTATAACTATAAACCTGACTTGTCATACCTCAAATTCTTTGGTTGCTTAAGCTATACATCCACTATAACCTCTCGCATAAGCAAGTTGGATTGTAGGTCAAGACAACGTGTCTTTTTGGGTTATAAACATAGGGTAAAAGAGTTTATCTTACTTGATTCTAAGTCTCATGAGATCTTATTTTCCAAAAATGTCATCTTCTATGAACATTTATTTCCTTTCATCACAAGTACTTCTAACACCTCCATGTCTTCTACCATACAACCTCAATTTCCTCACAACATTATGAATGATCCTTTTACAGATAACTCATTGTTTCCCCCACAAAATATGGTGTCTCCCATACACAATTTTGAGTCTCTTATACACAACCCTAAGTCTCATAATGCCAGACATATTCCTCTATAAATAATCAATCATGAGTCTAACAATGTTCATGAGTCTTCCGGTCATATTTCTATTGAACCAATTAATGTCTCATCCACTGTTACTATCCTAGATAGTCTTCAAGAATTAGACACAAACCCAAATATCTAGAAGACTATCATTTCTCCTTATTGTCTACTAAGATTCCAGTGTCTACTCCATCCTAGGTCAAATATCCACTGTCTCATGTCATGTTATATGATAAAGTGTCTCAGAGTCATAAGCATTTTTGTTTGGCTATTTCTGTTGTTGATAAACCAATGAGTTATACTACTACTATTAAATATGATTGTTGGAAGCAAGCCATTCATAAGGAACTCACAACTCTTAATTCCAATGGAACTTCGATTCTGACCATTCTTCCCTCTGATAAAAGAGTAATCGGGTGCAAGTGGGTTTTCAAAGTTAAAAATAAAGTTGATGGTTCAATGGAGAGATACAATGCAAGGTTGCTAGAAAAGGGATTTATACAAATTGAAGGAATTGATTATCTTGACACTTTCAGTCCAGTTGTGAAAATGACAAAAATTAGAGTAATTTTGTCTCTTGTTGTTGCCAATCATTGGCATCTTTATCAACTAGATGTCAACATAACCTTTTTTTGCATGGAGATTTGAATGAGGTTGTATACATGAAGGTCCCTCCTAGGTTGCACACTGATGAACCATGTCTTGTATGCAAATTGCAAAAGTTTGTGTATGGTTTGAAATAAGCCAGCAGGTAGTGGCATGCTAAACTCACTGGCGTTCTTGTTGCTTCTGGTTATTCAAGGTCCAATTTAGATCATTCTTTTTACATCAACATCAGATCTTCTAGCTTTACTACAATTCTTGTTTATGTAGATGATTTGGTTCTCACTTAAAATGATCTTGTTGAAATCAATCACATGAAGTCTCTTTTGGATTCTAAAGTCAGTATTAAAGACCTTGGGCCAATCAAATACTTTCTTGGCATGGAGATTGCTAGATCCTCAACATGCATTCTTCTTAATCAAAGAAAGTATACCTTAGATCTTCTTTAAGATTGTGGATTGCTTGCTGCTAAACCTTCTTTAACTTCAATGGAATATAGTGAAAAACTTATTCATTCAAGTTCTAGCACTCCACTCACTGATGTGAGTTCATATAGAAGGTTGATGGGTAATTTTCTATACCTTACTCACACAAGACCTGACCTCAGTTTTGTTATTGGGAATCTAAGTCACATCCTTGATAAACCAACCAATCATCACTATGCTACAACAAATCACATCCTTAAATACATCAAGGGATCAATTAGTAGTGGCATATTCTTTTTTGTTACCAATAACATGCAATTGAAAGGCTACTCATATTCAGATTGGGCTGCTTGTCTTGACATTAGGAGGTCAATTTCTAGTTTTTGCTTCTTCCTAGGACACTCTCTGGTTTCATTAAAAAGTAAGAAAAAAAAATCATTTTCCAGATCTTTTACTAAAGTAGAATATAGAGCCATAATTTTGGCTTCATGTGAGGCTCAATGGCTAGTTTCTTTGCTTGCTTCTCTTGGTCTGCCTCACTCCCAATATGTCAAACTCTACTGTGACAATAATCAGTCATGCACATTGCTACAAATCATGTTTATCATGAGAGGACCAAACACCTTAAAGTGGATTGTCATTCTATAAGGGAAAGAGTTCAATCCAAGCTTATTCTCCATGTTTCCTCTTCTTCTCAAAACGCAGATATTTTTATGAAGCCCTTGTCTCTTGCACTGCTTCAGAGGTTGTCTTAAACTATTCACATGCCTACTTGTGGGGGACTGTCAACTATTGAAGATGAAGAAGGAAAGGTTGCTTGTTCTACAAGCAACACTGATTTGCATTAAGATTCTCAAGTTGTGAGTCACCTCTGTTTACAATGATGTATAGGTTACGTCAAATAGAAGTTGTAGTTATTGATAGTTGAAAGTTGATTAAAATATAAAGGAGCATTTTTGTAATTTCATAGTGCTCAGTTAGTTATTTAACTAACTTCCTATATATAGTTTATTCTTCCTTGTATTGTTTAATCAAGTTGAATGGGAATCATTTTCTCCAATTCATTCGTTGGAATTCTATTTCCTCCCTCTCTTAGTTTCACATTGATTCAAAGAGAATTGAATTCTTCTTCTTCGTTTTCTCACAAGCTTCGAAGGTAACTATGGTGACTTGTAAAGTTCACAAATCTTCATAAAATATTATTGTGATGACTTTCCTTCATTGTCCTAGGGGTCATCATATCAAATTCACACCTAACATTGAAATTCCCACTTGACGACAAGGTTAGGATATTCTTTGGATCAACAAGCTCTATATAAAAGAACTACAAGATGATAAGAGTTCAATGTAGAACTATCCATCTAAAACAAAGGTATCCTCTTCTAAAGATAAAAACCTTCACTATTATTATTGTTAGACGTTAGAGAAGACTTCCAAGAGGTGAGACCACACATCAAGGAATAGACCAAAGATCTAGAACTCAACTCAAAGTAGGGGCATGTAGTGTAGATCAACAATGGACCCCCATTCGATTTAAGAAACAAGTTTATTGCATACTTACTCGAGAATAAATATTTGTTCTCTTGAACTACAAAAGATCTTCCCATACTAGATCCATATAAAAACCAACATCTCCAAAGGAAATTATGGCCAAAGTGATAAGTTATAATAAATAGTCGGGTCGAAGACCTCTTACAACCTGGGTTCATCCATGAAATTAATACTAAATTGAGGATGTGTTTAACTCTACAGGCTTGAACATAAGATATGCAAAAGACCCATTATCTTTTACGAAATATAGACAAGCATGTGGATAACTCCTCTAAATAACATTTCTTGTCCTTTATGGATGCGTACTCCAAATATAACTAGATCCCAATTGATGCGAAACCTCTAGGGTGGTTTGGCTTTTTTTAGCCCCGGTTCATGCTTGAACCTGATCTGGCTCATGAAATTATAAATTATATGTCAAATACTTGTTTTTGGGTAAGGGATATGTGTTTTGATCACAGTTAGGGTTTAGGTTTGTGTTTGGCCACAGTTTGGGTGGTTCTAAGGGAAATGGTTAAGGTATGAAGGTTGGAAGGTGCCACAAGCTAAGTTGCATGATAAGCCTAGGATATTATGATCGAGGCCATACCCGATGTAAATAATATTATAATTAAAAACTGTAGTACTAGGAAGTGACTCCAAGGTCATTTCCCAAGGATTATCTTTCAAGCAAAGATTCAAACATCGTATACTCACACACACAAAAGAGGTTTTATTGTTGAATGATATAATACAAAGTAATGCGGAAATAGTAAGTAACCAGTGTAATAAAATGGCTAAATCTCTTTGGTTTTTTTATTCACAACTCAATCATTGGTTTCAATAGATTAATTTCATATTCCAACCATTATCTTCCTAATTTACACAGTTTCACAACTGAAGCCTTTAACTAAGCGAAATCAGCATAAACATGGATCATTAGCTAATTCACATAAACTAAGTGTTCATGCACTAGAGAGTAAATCAACTAAACGAAGATAAACTCACAAACTAGTTTCTAAACAATAGGATTAAGTAAACCACATTTAGAAATAGGATAGAGAAATCAATGTTAAATAAACCAAAAATGCATTAATAACTAAACCTCAAGAGTTGTGATACATTACCAAAGAAATTTAGTTTAGAAGTTTAGTCTTCCATGGAAATGGAAGCAAAACCAAAATGAAGAGGAAGAATGAAAAATGAAAATGAAAGCAAATGCAAACCTTGGTACATCATAATAAGGGAAAACGAAAATGTGAAGTGTTTCTCAAAGTAATGGAATATGCAGAATTCGTGTTCCCTACTCCTAAATGAGTAAAATCGAAAATGGGCCCAAAACTAAAAATGAAGTTACAAATAATATTTCCTAAAAATAAAATACAATCTTCACTTCATCACATATTCTTCAAATTATGTAACGCCCAAAATGTCATTGGTGCCAAATATGATCTGAAAATGATAATAGATTTAATCAGACCAAATGATAATAGGTGTCTTTTATAAGCTTGTCCTTGAAGGATTTGACCATTGCCCTAGTCCTAGGGACCCCTAGGTCTTGAACGACCCTTGAATTGAAAGGTATCCTTAGTTGGTTTACATCATCTCCTCCTTCTTGGACTGAATTCAACCTCAAATTTGATCCACCATTACCAATCTTCTTGACCTTACCACGATCTTGCAAAGAGTTGTTCGAAGGAGAATTTTTTTTGGATTTGGGGGGAGTTGAATCCCCAATTTTTAGCTTGAAGACCTCCTCTTTCTTCTTCCTTTAATCTTTGCATTCAGCTTAACCTTTCTTCCTTTCTTGTTCCAATTTCTCCTTGAACCTTTTCTAGTGTTCACTAACTTATTTAGGAGATAATGGACTTAGCACCACCTTACGGGTTCCACAGTGGCTACCTAGCAATATATGGTCAGCTTCCACGGTGGCTACACCACATAGCACCTTGTCCACATACCTCCCAATGGAGAAAGGGACATCGACCTCTTTATCCACCACCACCTCTCCAACCTCACTCAACCATTGGAGACGATAAGGGGTTGGATGTGCCCTAGTCTCAATATTGAGTTTTGACACCAACCTTGTGCTCACAATATTGACACAGCTACCACCATCCACAATCATGGTGCACAAGTTGCCTTCTACCAAGCACCTAGAGTGAAAGATGTTTTCCTTCTAGGTGGTCTCAAGTTCTTTGGCTTGGCTCTCTAAGAGCCTCCTCACCATGAGTATGTCACCTTCTGGAAAGAACACCTCCTCCTCACTCTCTCCTCTACTTGAAGTCTCGGAATGAGACTCCACTCCTCCACTTTTCAACAACATGGTCCTCATTGTAGGATATTATGATGCAATATGCCAACGACCAAGGCATTTGAAGCACTTCACATCACAACTTTATTTTTTGAACTCCATCGTTAGCCTCCCTTGATCATTGGATGAACCCACGGCCTCCTTAGTGCTAGATGCACTATCCTTAGTAGCTTTGCCCCCCTTATTTGGATCCTCCCTCCAATTTGGACTTTAGAGTTTGAAACCTAGCCATAGTGGCCTCACAGTCCTCATGGACATTGGACCTTAACAAGGCCAATTCCAGCTCTTTGTAATAATCATCCACTGTCATGGTTCCTTGGGTCAAATTTTGAAGCTTGTTGTGAAGATCCCTCTGATAGGAACTTGGCACAAACCTCTTCCTCATTGATGCCTTCATCTTATCCCAAGTGTTTACGAGTTGGAATCCACATCTCCTTCAATCCTTCTAGTACTGATCCCACCACACAATGGCATATTCTTGGAACACCAAAGCTGCCAACATTACCTTTTTCTCCTTAGAATAATTATAGTAGTCAAACACTTGTTTTATTTTGAGTTCCCACTCCAGATATGCCTTCGGGTTGTTCAATCGCATAAAGGATAGAACTTTCACCTTAATTCCATCTAGATGTGTGTGATCACGACCTCTATCAAAATCCTCATCCCTTGGATCTCCTTCATCATCATGCCTCTCTCTTATGCGCCTCCTTCTCCTTCTATGATCATGGTCACTAGAGTCACCATCAAGTCTTTTCTCCACATCAACCCTCATTTGTCCCTTATCTATTATTGTAGGGCCTGGAACTGAGAGTTCAACATGGCATATAGAGATGTCGTCCTAGGGGGTCAATGGTAGACTATTCGCCTCTGGATCTGACATTGTTTGAATGAACAAGCAAGAAGTGGATCTGATACCACTTGATGTGAAACCTCTAGGGTGGTTTGGCTTTATTGGGGCAACCATTCTTGCTTTAAACTGCTCTAGCTCGTAGAATAATAAATTATATGTCAAGTACTTGTTTTCGGTAGGGGTTATGTGTTTTGGCTCACAATTAGGGTTTAGGTTTGTGTTTGGCCACAATTTGGGTGGTTCTAAGGGAAATGGTTAAGGTATGAAGGATGGAAGGCGCCAGAAGCTAAGTTTCTTGATAAGCCTAGGATATTCACCACAAGGAAGGATCATTCATATGAATTTAGACACCAGACTGAGAGGGTGACGAGTCTTAGAATGCCATAAGAACAAAGTGTTAGTGATAAGTTCAAGATAGGAGTTTCAGCTCAACTCAAGGATATTAATCCAAATTAATAATCAAATTCAACTTTTTTATTCAATAATGGAAATGGAATACATATAGGGTCAGCTAGCCCTTAGGCTACCATGAAAGAAATTGACTAAGTCTAACCTAGGTTGCATTTGACTTTATGAAAATAATAATCCTATGTAACCACACGGTCAGATTTAGGGTTCAACCGAATTGTTTGTTTGGGAATTTGACTTAGCCTTGAATTGGATTTGACCACCTTATCTCCTTTGTAAACTCCCCTTTGAATTAGCTAGCTGAGTTTAGGCTTCTTATCTTCACATTATCTTCTCCCTTGATCCATGCTAGTTGTGCCACTTTAAGTAACAACTTTGAGATTTGATCTTCCTTGAATCTTGCCAAGTTGAATTTGAACCCCTTGAATCATGTTAATCGAATTGCCTTCCATGTGACTTGGATTTGAACTATGCCATCTTCTAGGATTTGAGCATGCCAACTTGAATTTGACTTCCTTGAATTTAGGCTAGTCAAATTTAATTTTCATACAATCCTTAAATATGTGAATTTCAATTTCAACCACCAAGGATTTGACCAAACGGCCTATTCATAGTGTTCACACACCTAGCCTTGGTTCATGTACGCACCTAGCTATCTTTCATGCCTAGGTTAACTACTTGGTCACTAAGAGATCAGTTTACATGAGATTAACCAAATAACCTCCAATCCCCAATGACTTTATTTGAAAAGTAAATAAGAATAATTAAAAGACATAAATATAAACTACCCATGAGAAATAATTCTAATTTATTAAAAACCAAGAAACTTTAAATAAACTAAACTAAGGGGTATAAATGCCCTTCCTAATCATGGTTCCCAAGTGGTTCACCAAGGTAAATAGTGTCCTTTGTAAGCTTCTCCTTGAAGGATTTGACCCTTGCCCTAGTCCTAAGACCCATAGTTCTTGAATGACCCTTGAATTAAAAGGTACCCCTAGCCAGTTTGCATCACCTGATGAAACCTAATGAGGACTAAATGGCCTTCGTCATAGAGAGTGCCACCTATTATTACAATATGGTGTCATTCACCTTAAGAATATAAGGCCATGGAACAAAGGATGGTCAATATTAATGTATTTGAAAACTAAATTGGGACAACTCTAGAAGTCTATATAAATGATATTTATCCAAAGTACCTTAGCAAGTCAAATAAAAATGTGTTGAGTGTGAATAGACTATATATTCAACTAGCAATGTACCTGTGCACTTGCACGGGTCGCTTCTTTGTTCATGCTGAAAGTGCAAAGGTATATTTTGATGAAGACAAGGTTCTATTAAAGCTTGAAGATGGTTCAACAATCAACATGCCTAAAGCTCATTTGGTCATATCTAGACTAGGATATACATAGAGTCATTATTCTAAGTAGTCTGGGATGTGTGTTGTAGTAAGTGAGTATAGGTGAGGTGAACCTAGGTGTAAGTCTCTCAAGCCATCATAATTGTCATATCATATCCATGAGTCATATCATATAGTTTATTGTATGTTCATACATTAATCATACATGTTATATGTGCATATTAGGCAAAATATAATTGCTAAAACATGTATAGAAGTTGTGCATAACATATGAGAAGTTTACCTTTTGAACCATGTATTTTAATATGCTAGTTAATTGATTAACGTGGTGACTTAATCGATTAACTCAACTGTTTTTCTATTAAATTAGTGTTTCTGTTATAACTGGTTTCTGTTTCAATTTTGTTACACTAGTTAATGATTAACGGGTTGCCTTAATCGATTAACAGGTATGTTTTGTGTTATAACTAATTTCTGTTTTAACCGTTTAACTGTTTGCAACAAATCCAACTGTAAAAAGCGCCTAGTATAAATAGAGGCAACTTCCAGAAAACTGTAGCATTGCATTCCATTGTATAGGACTGATTTTAGAGAGCATATTTCATTTTGCATTCTGTTTTTGCAAGAGTGTTGCATGTGTGAGGAAGAGAGTTACCATGCTTAATTGATTTTTTATTTGCATATTGTTTCTCAGATTCCTATGCTCATCCTTATCTTGCTCACATGTTCATGCATTATTTGTAAAGATTGTTAGAGAGATATAATTGATTACTGTTTTTTATTAACTCACATGTTCTTCATGGCTTGAGTGATTCGTTAGTGGGTTAGTCTTAAGGTCTTTTACTTGTAATATTTCAAGCATTATTGTGCTTATAATACCTTGCTATTTTAATCTGTTTTTGTGTATTCTGGATTGATCTCTTGGTGACGTACCACCACAGAGATTGGGATTCTTCACCGAGACTAGGAGGTCTTGATTTGAGAACAAGAATCTTGGTTGGGGCAATTTCGTGAGAAATGTTTTCTCAGGCGATAGGTAGAGTCAAACCAAGGGTTTAGGTGTTCTAGATTTCAAGAAAGAAGCGTCCTATGTTTTTGTAAACTGAATAGGTGTGTGTGATCATACGTATATTCAATATTGTGAAGAAGAAAATATCTCAAGATCAGAAGGGGAGGCCTGGATGTAGTTTGCAGTGTACCACAAACGAACTAAGATAAAAATCCATCTTTGCGCAATGTTCTCTCCCTAAATCTTCTTTACTTTTCTTGCTGTTTCAATTTGATTTAATAGCTGATATTTTGCATAATTGTTCACTGCCACATGCTTATTAAGAGTACTTAAAAATATATGCTTTATCTTTGTTCAATTGTTTTTAAATAACTGTGCAATCTACCTCTCTGATCATTCTGTTTTGTGCATGTGTTAATCGATTAAGACAAGGTGTTAATCGATTAACTGGGTTGTTTCCAAAATTGGGTTTCGGTGCGAGAAGCAAACATTGATAACCACTACACCTATTCAATCCCCTTCTAGGTGTTTCTAGGCCACTAATACCTAATACATTTTATAAAAGTGCAGGAGAGTTTCTCTCATTGAGTAAGACAGAAATGCAAATTTAATATTCAGAAATTGTGTATTAAATACAATTAAACTAATATTTTTAGTTTTCTAACTTGAAATTTACAATTTCAGGTTGTTAGCAAAACTCAATTTTAAATATACGCCTACTGGAAAGTCCGAATGAAGATCTTCATAGAGGCTATTAATTCGGACATTTGGGAATCCATAATCAGTGGTCCTTTCGACCCACTTCACTTAGTGGATGGCAAACCAAAAGAAAAGCCCAAAAGCTTATGGACCGATGAGGAGCGCAAGAAAGTCCAGTTCAACCTTCGCGCCAAAAATATAATCACCTCGGCCCAATCTTACGATGACATATTTTGGGTGTCTCAATGTCAAAGTGCCAAGGAAATGTGGGACACTTTACAAGTGACTCACGAGGGCACTAGCGAGGTCAAGTGCGCCAGGCTAAACGTAGTGACACATGAATACGAATTATTTCTTATATTACCGAGTGAATCGATTGGCGACATGCAAAAGCGATTCACTCACATTATTAATCATCTTATTGCTCTAGATAAAATGTTTACCAGAGGAGAACTCACTAATAAAGTTTTACTCTATCTTGATAGGAGATGGCAACCTAAAGTGACGAAAATCATGGAGTCCAAGGATCTAGATTCCATGTCGTTGGCAACACTGTTCGGAAAAGCTTCAAGAGCATGAGATGGAGCTTGGACGTCTGACCAGGCATGAGGAGTCTGATCGGAAAAAGAAAGGAAGATCTCTTAAAGCTACAACATCACAACCCAATGAAGAGATGGAAAATGACGACTCTGACACAAACATCGATGAAGAAACACTAAACCTTCTAGTGCAAAACTTTGGAAAGTTTCTAAAGAAGAAAGGAGGATTTAGGCGATTTCAAAGGAAAGAAGCGCGAGAATTAACTAAGAAAGTCCAGAACAAAGAGCGCTTCACTTGCCATGAATGTGGTAAGCTAAGTCACATGAAGTTTCAGTGTCCCACTTACTTGACGAAAGTTGATTAAGAGAAGAGCACTCCCTAGGACTTCAAATCGAAAAAGGCATACATTGTTTGGGATGTACCGGAGGAAGAAACAACATCAAGCACTAATAAGTGCAAAAAGTATACACTTT
>NW_017726562.1:0-959 GCF_001865875.1 Lupinus angustifolius | reverse complement strand
GCTTAATTTGGTTACTTAGCCTTGAAGAAAGGTAGCTTACTTCGTCTTGAAGAAACCTATGTTAAGGTAGGCCAAGCAACTTGCAAAAATCAAATGCTTACCTTAACTTAAAGAAAACAGCCCAAAAGTGCCACACAACCAACAAAAATCAAGTAACAAACCAAAGAAAAAAAGGTTGCTTCACCATGAAGAAATCAAGCACAAAGCTGTCTAGCCAAGCACCAGGCCAGGTGAGGCAAGTACCAGGTCAGGTCAGCTAAGCATCAGGTCAGGCCAGACCAGTCAAGCACCAAGCACTAGGTCAGGTCAGCCAAGCACCAGGCCAGGTTAGCGAAGCACCAGGTCAAGTCAGCCAAGCACCAGTTTAGGTCAGCCAAGCACCAAACACTAGGCTAGGTCAGCCAAGCACCGGACTAGGTCAGTTAAGCACTAGACCAGGTCAGCTAAGCACCAGGCCAGGACATCCAGGGCCACGCCCAGCTGGGACCAGGTCAGTTGAGCTGCTCAAGCAGGCAATTGAGCGTGGAACCAGGTTAGCTGAGTTGCTGAAGCAGGAACCTGAGCGTGGGACAAGTCAGCTGCGCTGCTCAAGCAGGCAACTGAGCATGGCACCAGGTCAGCTGAGCTGCTCAAGCAGGCAGCTAAGCATGACACCAGGTGAGTTGAGCGCTTGGCCCACCAGAAAAATGATTCCTAGGTCAACTCATGGAACATCCTACTTTTTCTTTGCTTGAAGGCCAAGAACATGACCTCATGGATGACATAAGGCTATGACAAGAAGGAGGAGGTGTCACCGTGCATGTAACCTAGCCCACCATAGGGGTCAAGTAGGGCCCAAAGTGGCTCTTCATAGGGGCCAAAGGTGAGCAACTGAGCTGCAAACAAGGCAGCTGAGCATCCAGCACCTTGGCCTATAAAATGGCAAGAAATTCTCATTTGAAAAACATTGTACATTCATT
>NW_017726561.1:0-2092 GCF_001865875.1 Lupinus angustifolius | reverse complement strand
CAAAATATGTTTAACTCATTATTTGTGCAATGACATATTCATATGATTCATTCTATTAGGCAATTCCTTGTGGTTCGAGATAACCCTATACTATACTACAATTGAATCTTGAAAGAGGTGTAAATTGTAAATAGTAAAGTGTTATCAATAAATTTATTTGTTGAAAACACCTTTTAATATACAAAAGTGATGAAACTAACTTACTAACTTTTATTTATTGTTATTTACTTTCCGCAATTTATTTATTCTTTAATACAAACCTTTCTTAAGGAAGAAGTTTGGTTTGTTAATAAAATAAACTCGAAAGAGAGTAAATAAATAAAGGTCACTTAAATTTATTATTCTTTTGTTCTTTATTTATTTATTTGTTTCTAACAACTAACTATTCATCACTTTTGTACATTAGAATACCATTAAACTGGTGTTAGAATTTATTCCACAAAACCGAGATTGTATTCAAAGGTACTTAATAATTATGTAATAAGGGATTGCTTCGATACCATTGTATTGGCGTTAGAATTTATTCTAACAAAGCCGAGATGGGACAAAGAATGAATAACTCATGCACATGATTATTAAGAAGTAAGTTGTAACTGGAATATTCTTGAAACCATGATACTGGCGTTGGAATTTATTTCAACAAAGCCGAGATGACGAACAAAGAATAAAACCGAGTTTACTTACTTAATCAAATAAAAAGAAAACACCAAAAATGAGAGTAATAACCTTTCAAAAAATTGGTACCTTGTGAGGGACGATTTGTTGAGAGGGGAAAAATAAAACCTCTCGAGAAAAAATTCTTTCAACAAGCACCTCGGATGAAGAGGAGACCGCAAGCTGTGCCTTATGACCATAACAGATGAGGCTTGCAGATCAGGTAGTAAGGATGCTACAAATGAGGTATATTCTGACACATCATCCTCTTCTGATGATTCTCCCTCATATGATGTTTTATATGATGCTTATGTTGAGATTCATGAAGAGCTTAAGAAATTAGTGTTGATAGAAAAATAATAATTTTGCTAAATGATCAGAAAATAATTCAACTACAAAAAGAATTAAATGAGCTAAAATTGGAAAATGAAATTTTAGATCTAATTTTTTCTTGTACTTCATGCGACTGCTCTAAAAATAATTTATGTCAAACAACTACTTGTGAGTCTTGCGAGGACTTGAAAATCGAGAAACGTTGGTGACACTCTGCTTAGTAAAACAAGAAATGTTGGTGACCACACTGGATTAGGGTATGTTCCCCATTCCATATAAATAGACCATATAGGAGACCTCTGACTCGTCCATATAAAAAGTCTAAAAAGAAAAGTAGAGTCCCTACATGTTTCTATTGTAGCACACATGGCCACACCTATCATTCCTGCTACATCAGGAGATATGGGATACCCAATAGTATTTATGCTTGGGTAAGAAAGGGAGATAACTCCCTCGTTACTAACAGAAAAGGACCCAACATAATTTGGGCACCTGAAACTAGCAGGTGATCTATTTTGCAGGGATGTATTCGAACACATGGGCAAAACTGGTATCTTGATAGCGGCTGTTCGAGACATATGACTGGAGACAAGTCAAAATTCCTAGACTTGTCATTAAAAGAAAAGGACTTCGTTACTTAAGGAGACAACAACAAAGGAAGAATCTTAGGCAGCGAAAAGATTGGCAACTCAACCCATGTTGTGATCGAGAACATTTTATACGTAGAAGGTTTGGAACATAATCTGTTGAGCATAAGCCAGCTATGCGACAAAGGTAATCGTGTGTCATTTGATTCTGATTGTTGTATAATTCGTGACGTATTATCTAATAATATAAATTTGTCGGATATCATGTAAATAATATATATATGCTTAATCTGGAGGATGTCACTTCCTTGTTATCAAAATGTTTTATTTCAAAAGAAGATAACATATGGCTTTGGCATAGACGTGTCGCTCACATTCATGTGAAGCATTTAGAAAAATTAGCTAAAAATAATTTGGTTATCGGTCTTCCAAAACTCGATTTTAAAACTCAGGATTCTTGTGACATGTGTCAAAAATGTAAACAAGTTAAGAATTCCTTTAATATAAAGAATGTGATA
>NW_017726560.1:0-622 GCF_001865875.1 Lupinus angustifolius | reverse complement strand
GTTTTGGTGGAAGCTATTACGCTTTGGTAATTGTTGATGATTTTTCTAGATTCACATGGACTTTGTTTTCAGCGTCAAAAAGCGATGCATATAAATCTTTTAAATGTCTAGCCAAACAAATCCAAAACTAGTCTAACTTGAAAATTATTTACATTCGTACATACGATCCGACCATGGCGAAGAATTTGAAAATCATAAATTTAATAAGTTTTATAATAAGCATGACATCATGCATCAGTTCTCACTCCCCGCAACCCTCAACAAAATGGAGTTGTTGATAGGAAAAATAGAGTTCTAGAGGAACTCGCGAGGACTATGCTAAATGAGAGCAAGACTCCAAAATATTTCTGGGATGATGTAGTTCACACTGTCTGTTTTGTAATTAATCGAATATTACTTAGACCTACTTTTTCGAAAACACCTTATGAAATTCTTAAAGGTCGAAAACCGAATATTGCTCATCGTCATGCATTCGGGTGCAAATGTTTTCTTTTAAATAATGGAAAAAGATCTTTAGGAAAATTTGACTCGAAGGTTGATGAGGGCATATTCTTAGGGTATTCATTACATAGTAAGACATTTCGTGTGTTCAATAAATATACCATGCAAGTAGAAGAATCTA
>NW_017726559.1:0-519 GCF_001865875.1 Lupinus angustifolius | reverse complement strand
AGAGCTAAACCAGTTTGAGAGAAATAATGTGTGGGACTTGGTCCCCAAACCAAAAGATCATCCTGTGATTGGCACCAGATGGGTCTTTCATAATAAGCTAGACGAATATGGCTTAATAATAAGAAATAAGGCTCACTTAGTAACCAAAGGCTACAACCAGGAGGAGGGCATTGATTATGATGAGACCTACGCTCCTGTAGTTAGACTTGAGGCCATTAGGATGCTCTTGTCTTTTGCATCAATCATGAACTTTAAGCTATTCCAAATGGATATTAAGAGTGCATTTTTAAGTGGTTATATTCAAGAGGAGGTGTACGTAGACCAACCACCAGGGTTTGAAAACTTCAAATACCCGAACCATGTATATAAACTCAAGAAGGCCCTCTATGGCCTAAAACAGGCTCCCAGAGCCTGGTAAGATAGATTGAGTTCGTTCCTACTTCAAAATGGGTTCGAAAGAGGCTTGGTCGACACCACTCTCTTTATCCGTAGATTAGATAATCATGTTTTACTTGTACA
>NW_017726558.1:0-28149 GCF_001865875.1 Lupinus angustifolius | reverse complement strand
GATTATGGTATCCTAGGGATGCCTCCTTATCCTTGGTAGGTTACTCTGATTCTAACTTCGCTGGGTGTAAGTTGATCGAAAAAGCACTAGTGGGACTTGTCACCTATTAGGAAGTTCCTTAGTGGCATGACATAGTAAAAAGCAAGCATACGTTTATTTGTCCACCGCTGAAGCGGAATATATTGTCGTTGGCGTGTGTTGTGCTCAAATCCTTTGGATGAAGCAGCAACTTAAGGACTTTTGGCTCATATTAGAAAAGATTCCTATTAAGTGTCATAACACAAGTGACATTAACCTCTCCAAGAATCTCGTCTTGCATTCAAGAACCAAACATATTGAAATAAGGCATCATTTTTTGTTGATCATGTTCAAAAAGGTGATTGTGTGTTAGAATTTGTTGAAACATCTAAACAATTAGCAGATATTTTCACCAAGCCCCTCTCACGAGATACTTTCTATGTTCTTCGAAGAGAACTAGGAATCCTTGATGAAAAATATATTGATTGAGCTTATGTTAAATTGCCTTACATGACTTATTTGCCTTGTATGCTTTAAAATTAAAACATGTTGAATGCTAATTGTTCCTTGTATCAAATAAATTCATAAATTGTTGAAAAGCTATATATATATATATATATATATATATATATATGGGATTGCTTAAAACTGATTTAATAAAAAGTTTGAAATCCCTACATGCTTTTAAAAACATCCAAAACGTTGTATCTGATGCATTTAATCGATTAACGCCATTAGTTAATTGATTACCTGGGTAAATTTTTTGAAACTTGGTATTTTTAACTCAGGTTAATCGATTAAGTAATGTTGTTAATCGATTAACGGCATCAGTATATCAGAAATAGAAGCGTTTCTGGGCATTTTTCAAAACCCGTTCATCCCCTTTTCTCTCAAATCTCAGAGGAACAAGTCCAACATAATCCCTAAGCTCTAACCTAGTCCAAACCGAATCACCCTACTCCATTTTCACTCCATAAATTGGCTTCTCCATCTCCAATTTCCAAGAAATTCGTTTTCCCCAAATTGAAAACCCTACCTTAGGTTTCCCTAAATCCCTCCATTAAACCTTCATCACGGTTCAGTTCCAACATCAATGGAAAGAGGAAGTGCTAAAAGAGTCAAGACAACAGCTCAACGTCCATCGCGTGTCCCAAAAGTCCTGCCATCTCAACAAGCAAGGCATGACCGTGGGGACCCGTACTATTCGCTATTTCTTCAAGAAACTCGGTTGCTCAAATTTCAGGGGAGGAAACCAACATACATACGGTTTTCAAATTTGACTTGGTTAGCGGAACAGAACTTCGACTTTCCGCATGGTTTGCAAGCACAAGGGGTTGTCCCCTTCTTGGAATTAAAAGGCAATATCTATCATGCTCTAGTTAGGGAGTATTATGCCAACTTTAAAACTTATTGGTCAATGATTGCTGGAAAACTGTTTGAGATTACTGAAGACATTTTTATGAACGTGGGTGGTTTATCATGTATTGGTGCTAGTTTAAGTGACTGTGGTTGGGGAAACAAAAACTCTTTCGATGCTGCTGAAATGTATAAGTCTTGTTTACATAGACCTCAGTTATATGTTCAGGGTGAGTTAACCAAAGTTGGATCGTTGTCCGTAGAGAATAGGCTCCTACATTATCTGATTGCCTATATTATGATTCAGAGGAACACAAATCATGCACAACCTACAGTGAATGATTTGAGGTTCATGTTTGCTGTGAAGGAGAATATAATGATTAACTGGTATGACGAGATTCTGAAGGTCATGTACAGCATCTCCACTTCACAATCAAGGTTGCTTCCTTATAGTATCTTCATTTCGCGAATTATTGATTATCTGCATATTGATGTTTCAGATACTATAGTGATGGATTGTTCTGACAAGGATCACTTGATTGGTGAGAGTCTGATTCATAAGATGGGTATATACAAGTATGGCAACACTAGGCAATATCAAGAGGACTTTAACACTGTTAATCTTGACCCCTCTGGTGAGGATGATCAAGATGATACTCAAGAGCCATTTGCTGCTACTCAGGGGGAGTCTTCTGGTCATGCATCACAAGAACCATCTTTCGGACAAGCCTACTTGGATGCTATGGAACAACGTTTCAACAACAGGATGGATCTTCATTTTCAATCTCTGAAGGACTTATATCATACGGATCTAGAGAATTTTGAGGAGTGTTAGAATGCTTATATTGACAACCATTACCAATCCTTGAGGAATTATATTCAGATAACTGCTGACTCATAAAACGTAAGGTTGTGTGTTGAGTTTAACAAGTTGAATACCCTCATCAATGATGGTGGTAGTTCGATGATTCCTGATAACGAAAACCCTCCATCTCATCCCTAGTTAGGAGGCCTTAGAGCTTTAGTTTTATCCTTCCTAGCTTATGGACATTGTTGTTCCTTGTTCCCTCTTGAGAACTTATCTTTTATTTCATGCTTTTGCTTTCATATGGATTGTAATAACTCTAATCTTCTACTAAATTACTGCTTCAAAATTTGACAATACTTTATATGATTTCAAATTATCTTAATCATGCTTGAATGGTAATTATGTTGCAAATAGTATACTCTTATGTTTAATAGATCTTGATCATGTTTGGTATATGTATCAATATTGAATATTTATGCTTGCTGCTAACTGCTCAAATATGTCAAATGCTTAATCATTCCATGCTTAATTTGAGTAAACATAGCCTTTCATGCCATTAAAACTGTTATGTTGTTGTTTGTTGTCCATTTAATCGATTAAGCCATGTTGTTAATCGATTAAATGATGTATAAATGTGCATTTGTTTAAGCTTCTTACAACTGGTTGATTGATTAATCCCCCAAAATTAATTGATTAATTACAGTCTATCATAACTCTAATAACTCTTCTGACTTTTGACTAGAATTGAATACTTGTATCTTTCTTATAATGTCAAAAGGGGTGAAAGGTTGCTTGTTGTGTTAAATATATTTTGCAGGTTGTAATAGCTTTTGCAGGTTGTTGCATATAGCTTCTGTAATATGATTGCTTACCTAAGGGGGAGCAAAGGCGCTTCAACTTTGAAACTTTGAATAACAACCATTATGCAAACTCATCGTCAATATAATTCATCAAACGTTTTGAACTATTTTGATGTGGATTTGTCATCATCAAAAAGAGGGAGAATGAAAGTTCAAAGTGTCAAGGATAGCACTAGCAATGCTTTTCCTAAGTTTTGATGAAGCCAAGATTCTATTAAAGCTTGAAGATGGCTCAACAACCAACATGCCTAAAGCTCATTTGGTCATATCTAGACTAGAATATACATAGAGTCATTATTCTAAGTAGTCTGGGATGTGTGTCGTAGTAAGTGAGTATAGGTGAGATGAACCTAGGTGCAAGTCTCTCAAGCCATCATAATTGTCATATCATATCCATGAGTCATATCATCTAGTTTATTATATGTTCATGCATTAATTATACATGTTATATGTGCATATTAGGCATAATATAATTGCTAAAACATGTATAGAAGTTGTGCATAACATATGAGAAGTTTACATTTTGAACCATGTATTTTAATATGCTAGTTAATCGATTAACGAGGTGACTTAATCGATTAACTCAACTGTTTTTCTGTTAAATTAGTGTTTCTGTTACAACTGGTTTATGTTTCAATTCTGTTGCACTGGTTAATCGATTAACGGATTAACATGTATGTTTTGTGTTATAACTTATTTCTGTTTTAACCGTTTAACTGTTTGCAACGAATCCAACTGTAAAAACTGCCTAGTATAAATATAGGCAACTTCCAGAAAACTATAGCATTGTAGTCCATTGTATAAGACTGATTTTAGAGAGCATATTTTGTTTTGCATTCTGTTTTTGCAAGAGAGTTGCATGTGTAAGGAATAGAGTTACCATGCTTAATTGATTTTTGATTTGTATACTGTTTTTCACATTCTTATGCTCATCCTTATCTTGCTCACATGTTCATGCATTATTTGTAAAGATTGCTATACAGACATAATTGATTACTGTTTTTGATTAACTCACATATTCTTGATGGCTTGAGTGCTTTATGAATGGGTTAGTCTTAAGGTCTTTTACTTGTAATATTTCAAGCATTATTGTGCTTATAATACCTTGTTGTTTTAATCTGTTTTTGTGTATTCTGGATTGATCTCTTGGTGTCGTACCACCATAGAGATTGGGATTCTTCACCGAGACTAGGAGGTCATGATTTGAGAACAAGAATTTTGGCTGAGTCTGTTTCCCGAGAAAGATTTTCTCATACGATAGGTAGAGTCAAACCAAGGGTTTAGGTGTTCTAGATTTCAAGAAAGAAGCGTCCTATGTTTTTGTAAATTGAATTGGTGTGTGACCATACATATATTCAATATTATGAAGAATAAAATCTCCCAAGATCAGAAGGGGAGGCCTGGATGTAGTTTGTAGTGGACCGCAAACGAACCAGGATAAAAATCCATATTTTCACGCTGTTCTCACCCTAAATCTTCTTTACTTTTCTTGTTGTTTCAATTTGATTTAATAGCTGATATTTTGCATAATTGTTCACTGTCATATGCTTATTAAGAGTGCTTAAAAATATATGCTTTATCTTTATTCAATTGTTTTTAAATAATTGTGCAATATGTCTCTCTGGTCATTATGCTTTGTGCATGTGTTAATCGATTAAGACAATGTGTTAATCGATTAAGACAATGTGTTAATCGATTAACTGAGTTGTTTCCATAATTAGGTTTTGGTGCAAAAGCGGTGATTGATAATCGCTGCACCTATTCAACCCCCTACTAGGTGTTCTAGGCCACTGATACCTAACACATGCATAATGCACAAATAATGTATATATATTTTATAACGTCAATAAATCATGTATTAAACCATTATATTTTTTGCATTCATATAGTTGCAATATTAACATTGGTTTTTGAGGGTATATGAAGAATATTAACATTTATATATGCATTTGTATAAGCGTTGATTTGTTGAAAGTATGATTATAGTAAGTATTTGATTCTAAAATAACTCAATAAATAAAAATTCAAATTGTATTGGATAATATCTCACATCTATATTCTCTATATAAAATTATAAATATAAAGACTTCTTTTTGCATCATATTTTTGTGATCACGTTTATAAGTATCATATAAAGTCATAAGGATTTTTTAGCATATCTCCTTAATGCTTATGTTTTATTTTAGATTAATGTTCATTGTGTATAAATATTTGAATATATTTTTAGCATTCAAATATAGTATAATTAAATGTTATTTATTTGATTATGTTTTAGCTAATAATCATTGTATGAAAATAACTAGGGATGGCAATAAAAACCGAACTCGTGGTTACCCACCTGAACCGAACCCGAATTTAATGGGAAAACCCGATGTGATTGGGTTCGGGTTCGGGTTTTAGATAGGTTTAAATTTTGGGTTCGGGTTTGGTATATGAAAGAACCTAACCCGAACCCACCCCAAAGTAATGTAATTCAATTTAAAATTGAAATTTCTATCATGTACCCATTGTTTTTAATTTCTAATTTTAATTTATATACTATTGGATCTTCAAACATAAAAGAAATGAAATAATACAAGAGAAAATAGAAATCTTAGAAAAAAATTACATGAAAATAATATCATATTTTTCTTAATACATTATAATTTTCGAGGTTTTTTTCGGGTTCGGGGATGTTATTTTTATTTTCAATCCCATTGAGTTTGGGTTCGAGTTCGGGTTTTGAATTTCGGGTTTGGGTATGTGCAAACTCGACCCCGACCCGCCTTGTTGCCATTCCTAAAAATAACTCATAAATTAAAGATTCATTTCTATTATTTGGAAGATATATTTTTCTATACAACTGTAATATTTCACTATTCATATTTTCTTATTAAATCTGTCATTTTTATAATATACATATTTGAATTAATATTTTTATTGTTTGAATTAATTTTATTCATATGCATTATTAAATTCATATGTTGTGGATAACTCAATGTATTAACAATGCGTTATTGTTTACCTTAATTTGTAGTGTCAAATATACTAATAAAGTTTCAAATATTTGTGTATTAATTTTACTACTATTGTTTTATCTTATTTTTATACTAAATGATTTGATGAGATAAATTTTCTAATCTATTTGAAAAACACGTTAAGTTAAGATTTGACGGGATATTTTTTTCTGATAATTTTAATCAAAATAATAAAAAGAGTCTAATAATTGATTTATTATTATTATATATTCCTAATTAAAATACATATATCTTCCATGAATATATCTATCATTCTTATCTTTTAATTAAATAATATAATGATAGTAATTAAATATTTTAAAAATTCTCATTTATTATATTTTCATATATTATACTAATATATATTCAAAAACTGTTATGATTTTTAATTTTCTTAATTCAATATCTTTAATATTCTATCCATTTGCCACCCATAACCTATGATAGGGTTTCCAGTTTTCACTCTCAATCTTTAAAATGAACCATAAAACATCATTTTTTATTAAAAAATGAATCAAATCAAATAGAAATCACATATAATTTTTGGTTTGAATGTCTAGTTATAAGTCATATAACATATTATTTACGATAAAATGGATTGAATGTAATATTTATGCAGTTTAGGATAAAGATTTATGCATACTAAACATGAGTGAGTATGGTCGGGTTGGGTTAGGTAAGATTTGTCCTTTATCCGATCCTAAAGGTTGGTTGTGTCATTTTTTTGAATTTCGGCCCGACCCTAGACTCAAAATTAATATGATCCTAAATGTTGATCGGGTCAGCTTTTAAACCTAAACTCAACCCTGGACTCGATTAAATATAATGCTTACCAATTTTAGATAAAGTCTTATCAATCTTACTTATTAATATGGATATGTATATTACATATAAAATGATATATGTATATATTGTTAATCATCTATATATGATAGGAAAAAAAATTAGAAAATCAGTGATATTTTTGACAAAAAAATGTTATTATTCTGTATATAATTGAATAGGCACATACAAATATAATGAGTAAGTGACTATGAAATGAATCAGGTCAGGTCATGTTTGTCCCTACCCAATCTTATATATTGACCGGATCTAACTTTTGAACTCAAACTCAATCCTAGATCCTATGAGACCTTGTCCTATGTGAGTATGATCATGATTGGGCTGAACCGGGTGAGCGAGTAGGGTCGGGTCATGCTCACCCCTAATACTCAGTGCATCATCCACTATTGTTCGTATTACTTTTATTGAATAATCAATAATAATTAAACATGAATATAAATAATGGATGATATATTTTTTTGGTTTCCTACATATATTTTCGCACTAGAGGCAATCCTGTCCGAGACGGGAACATCCACCATTCACAAGTATGTGAGGCTAACTCTCCCAGCGGATATTTTTTTATCCACAAGACTCGAAACCAAGACTTTCTTAAGAGGAATGAAGCATGTGCCACTTAAACCAAGACCTATTGATAAATAATAGATATATTGACATTATATAAAACTTATACAACATAAATTTTTTTTTTCTTCCTTAAATGAGTTATTACCAAACAACCAATACTAATTGATTGTGAAGAACCATTCCAATCCTTCTTCAATCACCACCTTCTATCGTATAACATAACTTCCTCAGAACGGTGCGTTTAGCTAATCATGTACCTAATTCTGACCCGTAATCGTTTTTTCTCGCATCTCACGCGTTGATTCATTTCTCTTTCTCACAGCAATGGCGAATTGGATCTCTTCCAAACTCAAAGTCGCCGAGAATCTTCTTCACCAGGCAAGTCCAAAACACTAACAAAGCTTCACATTCTCTTTTTCACGTTACATTTATTCTGAATCCCTAACCACGCTAAATTCTAGTTAATTCTCAATCTTCTTCGTTAATTTGATTGACATCATGATTATTATTATTATTGTTGTTGTTGTTGCTATTATTTATAATTAATTGCGTAATAATATTATTACTGTTGTTGTTGCTGCTATTTTTATTCGCTATTGATTAATTGTGTAATGGACGGTTCAGATCGATCAACAAGCAGCTGAATCGCTTCGGAAGAACGAGAATCTTCGATCCGATGAACTTAGCATTGATTATGCTCCTGCGAAACCAGGGAGTTCGGTGTCTCTGAAGAATCAATTGAAGAAGAAAACCGCTGATAACAACAATGACTATCGTGGAAAATTGCATAGTGATCATAATTTCAATGTGCTTAAAACTACAGTTCCAACTTCCCCCAAATCTAAACCTACTCCTACACTTACAGATGCTGATTGGACCGAATTACTTAGCTCGCCTAATCAGTCTTTTGGTACTAGAGGGGACCCGAACCATGGTAATGGAGTGTCTGGGACTCGCGGTTTGAGCAGAAATTATAGTAGGAAGCAGAAGAGTTCGTCTTCGGTGTCATTAGTTTCGGATGTAAAAAGAAACCCAAAGAGTGGTTCAAGGTCTTTGCAGAGGTTAAACTCTGTGAAAGAAGTTAAATTGAGTGGAAAAGGTAGTAGTGACGATGGGAAGGATTCTATTTCTACCTCTTCGGGTTCGACCGAGAGGATTTCAAATGTAGAGTCTGAGACCGATGCTAGAGGCAGTGTTGATAAACTTGTGGATGAGACAAATGATAAGGGAAATGAAGAGAATGATTTCAGCTATAGTTATAGGGAGTGTTCTCCACAAGAAGATTTGCAGGAAGAGAACAGAAGTTTGGGGGCAGAAACAATGCCGGTATCAGTGGTTGATAAGGTGCATGAAGCTAAGATGTCAGGTGATGTTGGTCATGGTCAATTGAGAAGTTCAATAAGTAGGAATGAGCTTAATGCAGTCTCTAGGAATTCAACATCTAATGGTTTGAGAAGGGTTTCTTCCATGGCAAGCGATGGAAGTCCTGTTTCAGACTCAGATTCTGGTTCAACATCTGATTCTGAGAGTGAACATGAGAGGGAGGAAAGAAGAAAGAAGAGGGAGAGGGTTCTGGCTGAGAAAGCAGCGGCTAAAGCTATAAATGCTATCAAGGAGCGGGAGAACATGGTGGCCAAATTAAACAACCAATACTAATTGATTGTGAAGAACCATTCCAATCCTTCTTCAATCACCACCTTCTATCGTATAACATAACTTCCTCAGAACGGTGCGTTTAGCTAATCATGTACCTAATTCTGACCCGTAATCGTTTTTTCTCGCATCTCACGCGTTGATTCATTTCTCTTTCTCACAGCAATGGCGAATTGGATCTCTTCCAAACTCAAAGTCGCCGAGAATCTTCTTCACCAGGCAAGTCCAAAACACTAACAAAGCTTCACATTCTCTTTTTCACGTTACATTTATTCTGAATCCCTAACCACGCTAAATTCTAGTTAATTCTCAATCTTCTTCGTTAATTTGATTGACATCATGATTATTATTATTATTGTTGTTGTTGTTGCTATTATTTATAATTAATTGCGTAATAATATTATTACTGTTGTTGTTGCTGCTATTTTTATTCGCTATTGATTAATTGTGTAATGGACGGTTCAGATCGATCAACAAGCAGCTGAATCGCTTCGGAAGAACGAGAATCTTCGATCCGATGAACTTAGCATTGATTATGCTCCTGCGAAACCAGGGAGTTCGGTGTCTCTGAAGAATCAATTGAAGAAGAAAACCGCTGATAACAACAATGACTATCGTGGAAAATTGCATAGTGATCATAATTTCAATGTGCTTAAAACTACAGTTCCAACTTCCCCCAAATCTAAACCTACTCCTACACTTACAGATGCTGATTGGACCGAATTACTTAGCTCGCCTAATCAGTCTTTTGGTACTAGAGGGGACCCGAACCATGGTAATGGAGTGTCTGGGACTCGCGGTTTGAGCAGAAATTATAGTAGGAAGCAGAAGAGTTCGTCTTCGGTGTCATTAGTTTCGGATGTAAAAAGAAACCCAAAGAGTGGTTCAAGGTCTTTGCAGAGGTTAAACTCTGTGAAAGAAGTTAAATTGAGTGGAAAAGGTAGTAGTGACGATGGGAAGGATTCTATTTCTACCTCTTCGGGTTCGACCGAGAGGATTTCAAATGTAGAGTCTGAGACCGATGCTAGAGGCAGTGTTGATAAACTTGTGGATGAGACAAATGATAAGGGAAATGAAGAGAATGATTTCAGCTATAGTTATAGGGAGTGTTCTCCACAAGAAGATTTGCAGGAAGAGAACAGAAGTTTGGGGGCAGAAACAATGCCGGTATCAGTGGTTGATAAGGTGCATGAAGCTAAGATGTCAGGTGATGTTGGTCATGGTCAATTGAGAAGTTCAATAAGTAGGAATGAGCTTAATGCAGTCTCTAGGAATTCAACATCTAATGGTTTGAGAAGGGTTTCTTCCATGGCAAGCGATGGAAGTCCTGTTTCAGACTCAGATTCTGGTTCAACATCTGATTCTGAGAGTGAACATGAGAGGGAGGAAAGAAGAAAGAAGAGGGAGAGGGTTCTGGCTGAGAAAGCAGCGGCTAAAGCTATAAATGCTATCAAGGAGCGGGAGAACATGGTGGCCAAATTAGAGGGGGAGAAGCAAAGTCTAGAGAAAATTCTTGAGGAGCGAGCTAAACAACAAGCACAAGAGGTAATGTTATGACAGTTCTTTGAACTGTTCTTTATGCGTGCTTCTTTTCATTTTTGTGTCCTGCTTATGCTCAACAATTAACATGTTATAGAGTAGTATATGATCACATGATCATAATCATCATATGAATAATCATGGATACATTTTTGGAATTTTTTATTGCTCTTGATGTACCTGTGATTTAGTGGGTGAAAATTGGAGAAACAAAATGTAACTTTCCAGTTTCTATAGTATAAGAATTCCTTCTCCTAATGAGCTGAAATTGCTTTGAAATTAATTAATTGTCTGTTTGTCTGTTCTGGTTGGCACTTAATTATTTCTATCTGTTGGCTAATCCTTCTTTGTTCTTTGATTAGGCTTCACAGCTTCAGTCAACTATGATGGAAACAATGGAAGCAGTTGAGTTAGAAAAGCAGAAACATAATAACACTAGAATGGAAATTCTTACACGTTTAGCTAAACTGGAGGTATTTTTTTGTTTTTGATACCTGGATTTTTTTAATAAAAGAAATATGAGTCATAATTCAACCCAAAATGGAAATTAAAAAAGCTGTAACAATGACACACTTCCACATAACCAAAAAAGGAAAAGAAGCACCATACCCCTTCAAAGAAAGAAATG
The DNA here is from genome assembly GCF_001865875.1 of Lupinus angustifolius. Taxonomy (NCBI): domain Eukaryota; kingdom Viridiplantae; phylum Streptophyta; class Magnoliopsida; order Fabales; family Fabaceae; genus Lupinus; species Lupinus angustifolius. Next base: position 16,881 of record NW_017726558.1, on the reverse strand, counting down.
CAGTAAATCCCCTTCACATGAAAACTTAAAACAGACCCCCTCCCCACACACACCAAGCCACTATAGTGTGAACACCCTGCCCACCACATGACAATGCATGTATGATCTTTAACTACTAGCAACAATAGGACAGATTACATTGACCAGGATTCTCCAGCCACTCATTTCCTGACATAATGATTTGTTATACTATCCTCTTATCTGGAGGTATGCTAGTTTAACTTATGTAACCCTTTGTTTATACCAGATGGCAGTGAAGATAATGCATAACGTACTTTCATCATTCATTAAATAATTTATGATGACATTTAGGTTGCACATATCAAGATAAGCTTGTTGATTATTGTTTGAACTGGTTGCAGACTGCTAATGCTGATCTTGCAAGGTCCCTCGCAGCCGTACAGTCGAACCTTGAAGTAAAGGTATGTTTAGATTTTTAGATGACTTCTCCACCCTTATATGATCCATGGAATATAAGTTTTTAGCTATCGATATAAGTTAACTCTTAAAATTGATGAATACAGAAATAGACTTTCCACTACTTATGACAAGGATATAGTCTTCAATCCTAAATTTGTAAGGATTTATCATATCCTAAAAAAAATTGGTGCTACCAAGAGTATCCCCTCACCCTATGGGTAAGGAACTAATCTATTTCAGAGTGTGTGGCTATCCCTCACAACAAGTGTCGCTCCCAGGAATCGAACCTTGACCATTTGGTCTTTGTGGAGATCTAGTGGAGCCTTACACCACTAGACCAAGTCCTTGTTGGTTACGATATCCTAAAATAGCAACATTATTAATAAGACCAAACTTTTATCACAGTGAAGGCTGATAAGAGCCAAATATCATTAGACCTCATCCCTGTTATGGATTATGAGAGTATCTAGAAAATTTTCCAAAATACTGCTGAATCTAAAGCTTAACAGACTAAATGAAGTGACTTCTAAACTCCCAAAAGACGTTGTGATTGCAAATCTGGCTGATTGAAGGATTAGATTGAGACCCTTATATTTGATTTTAATTGACCAAAAAGCTTGGTTCACTGTAATCCTTTACTTTTTTTTATCCTTGGGTCATCCTCTTATCTAGGCAAGAATTTTGATATTTAAATTAGCGAGTTAACTATAATATATTTTGGATCAGGTTAAACAAGTGGCAGAACTCAGACAACATATTGCATCGAAAGAGTTGGTTCTTGATGGTACTGCCCATTTGCAAAGCCGTTGTTGACTTATTATCAGATACATTGTTTCATTCCAATAGATATTAGTGTTTTTTGGGTGCATATGTTTTGTCCCAAATTTTGTACCACTTTATGAACCATTTCATTCTCATTGACACAAAAATATAAAGTTAATATATATTTAATTCGTGTTTTATTTTTCTGACCACTGAAAAACAATGGGTACATGGAGAGGTACAAAGTTTGGGACAAAGGATGTGGCTCTATGCCTTTTCATCGGATCCATTGGCTAACTAGGTTATGCCTGTCTCATTCTAGCTTGAATATATATTAAGAGTTTAAGACCTTAGAGATTAGTCTGAACTTTTAATAAAAAGGGCTGAAGATTAGTAAAGGCTAATAAGGGCTATTTCCATTCTTAATGAAATGCATATACGTAATGTACTTTGTGTATATTAAATTATCCAAGAGAGTGGTGAATATTTATGATGTAAAGCTATTTAGTGTTTCGGAAATAGGTGGTTAGTGTGTGACTGTGATCAAAGGAGACCTTCTGGGTATGAAGCAAAGTTATGGTAGACTGCTTTAGGGATTTCGGGAGCCAATAATGTCACTTTCTCTTGCCTGAGAATATCTATGACATAGAATATATACCAGAATGTTCTTCTTCTCTGCTGAGTCTTAGCCAGTGATAGCTATGCTTATCATTCACCAGTGACAATTAAATTATCGTGTGTTGTTGCAAATTGGTTATTTAGGGTGCTAGAGTGGTCAAGATTATATTGAAATGAGCTGATCTGTTTATAGGCTGACCCATTATAACCTTTTGTAGAGCTCAGAAGGAGCATAAAAGATCCTCAGCAAACTGGAGCTTCCCAAGTAAGTTATACTATCATTTGTTGAAACTGGTGTATAAATAGTTTGATTTCTCTTATTTACTTTTTCCTGAGCACGGCGTTTAAGAGGGAGTCTCTTGTATATTCTTTTTGTTAGATCCTATATTCCTTTTTAAACTTCTGTGGTTACTGCGTTTTAGATTTTTGGTAGGATTTTCTTGACATTTGTTTATGAATGTCGATGTTGTAGCTAGCTTCAAAAGGAGTTGAGCTTGAACGAGAAATTCTTGAGGCAGAGCACTCTTTAGTTGATGATAAAGTTGCACAATTGCAGGAAAAAGTAAGCATTAAAACTTGTGTGCTTCGCTTATCTACATTTGCTTCCTTTCCATCCAAGAGCTATGATGTTTCGAATGCAATGTATTTTAAGATATGTTGTTTGTCTAGAATTTCCTATCTACTATGTAGAACTTTTGAGTCTCTCTTTTTCTTTCTTCAGACTAAATGGGGATTTTTATTCTTGCAGCTATCTAGTTATATTTTAGATGGATAAGTACTGATTTGATCAAATTAAATCTCCAAATTAATTATGCATTAATGTTCCAGTTTCTCCATTATATTGTATATGTATTCTAAATCTTGGAATTTTGTATGTTCTTCATCATTTTTCATGCTTTTAAATTAAAAAAATTCCCAACAGCCCAGCTACCTGTCCTGTTATCTATTCTATTATAGGAAAGGGATTTGTCAATTCGGTTTCCATTTTTTATTTTCACAAAAGCTGAAATATTTTGCTTAAAAAATTAATTGAAAAGTAAGAAGAAATTCCCACGTTTGAATCAATTTCAAAGGCTCCCATGAGTTTCTTTTTTTTAAGGAGCATTGTCAAATTATTAAATTTCAGACATCGCAGTTTCTTAATCAGTTTTCATTCAAATGTGGAATTTTAAAAAATAAAAATATGATGCTATCAATAAAATTAACCCGCATAGCACACTTGCTCTAAAACAGATTAACTACATCCAAGTTTTCTGATGGGCCTGTTCCTTTTGCTATGAAATTATTTAATATACTTGTACATCGTAGGCAAGGAAGCTGGAAGCTGACATTGAAATTACAAGGAAGGAGATAGCAGAGCCAACAGAAGTTGAAGCTGAGCTCAAGCGAAGGCTTCATCAGTTGACTGACCATTTAATACAGAAACAAGCCAAGGTGTGTTTTTTATACATCCATTTAGCTCTGACACGTTTTCAAATTCCAATGAATCACTGCTCTAAAACCAGATCGGTCCAGTCAGCCTGATCGGTCCAACTGGACTGAACGCAACTAACCAGATATGGGTTTCAGAATACTGAATGTTAAAACATGCAAACAATTGTTTTTACAAAATTCATTCACATGCAGAATTTGGAATTTATGGATTGGCTTGTGTTAGACCCTTTCCCATTCTAACAAATTCTTCTGCTTGACAACAGGTTGAGTCACTCTCTTCTGAGAAAGCAAGTCTCATGTTTAGAGTCGAGGTACGCTTTCTACTGAAGCCATGATACTAGTACTTGGTAATCACGATATACTTGATTTTCAATTTCGTAATAAACTCTTCAGGCAGTGTCAAGGTTGCTGGAAGAGAACATATCAGCATATAGTGCAACAGATATGAATACTGTCTCCTCTTCAAGTGACTTAGAATCAGGATTATGGGAACTCTCTAATTCAAAGTTGAAGCCTATGTTAAAAGCCAGATTTCATTCTGGCAAGAGACAACTGGGATCACTGCTTGTGCAATTAGATTATATTTTTATGACTGGTGCCGTCTTTCTGAAAAGGAACCCAATGGCAAAATTGTGGGCTTTGATTTACCTTGTTTGCCTTCATTTGTGGGTGGTTTATATTCTAATGTCACATTCTGGGCCATCAAATGAGGGTAGATCTGGCGCTGTGATTTCATTGGAGAACATTAATAACACTGGAGGAGCATGATTATGTCGTGTGATGTCTCGTTACTTATGTCATTTACCTCAGCTTTTAGAAGGTATTTTTTACATTGGATATAAATATGTTACCCCTGATACTTAGTTTAAGAACCCAAGGTGGATATGTGGGGATGTTGTAAGGTACCACACCATTACCAGAAAATATCATAAAGATGAAGGAAAATGCAATACTACATAGTCATTTTCGATGAATTAATACCTTTTGGCATTGTGAAACTTTACTCAAAACTAAGGATTTCATCAGATAGGAGCAAGTTTATTGGAAAGTGGGTGATTTGGTTTTGAATTTTGAATGCCAATCAAATGATGAGAAGTGTTGGTAGAGATTCTGGTATGAATATTAATAAAGGAGTAAGTATTTTGTATGTACAGTGTAGCCAGATATAATAAGCTTACCAATAAATATTTGTACTAGATGACATTGCATAACTATAACATCTTCGAGGTCTCTAACTCAGGTTTTATTTATTTCCTATTGGTATGATATAATTCTTTGTCCATTAATAACAAATCTTCTTAATTAACTGCAATAATGGGCATTGGCTTTATTCTAAACTCACGTAACGTGCTGTACCAGGAAATAAAAACTCAAGTAACTTGAATAGATAAAAACTCATCTGTAACTTGAATAAATCAAAACTCGTCTATAACTTGAATAAATCAAAATTTATTTGTAACTTGAATAAATCAAAACTCATTTGTAACTTGAATAAATCAAACCTTATCTGTAACTTGAATAAATCAAAACTCACCTGTAACTTGAATAAATCAAAACTCATCTGTAACTTGAATAAATCAAAGCTCATCTGTAACTTGAATAAATCACAATTCATCTTAACTTGAATAAATTAAAACTCATCTCTAACTTGAATAAATTAAAACTCATCTGTAACTTAAATAAAAAACTCAGCTGTTCATTGATTTGCACAAAGTAAACCTAGCAATTCAAAGGTATTGGTTTATTAGTGTAAGGTTTCGCTGGATACTCAGGTATAGTACTGGATCAAATGTTCGATTCTTAGGAGCGATATTTGTTAGTATGTACAATCACATTCCCTAAAGGGATTAATTTTTTACTCATTAAGTGAAAAGATACATTTAGTAATATGAAAAAACTAACCATTCACAAGCTCATTTTTATCCAGGGAAGAATTAATTGTTCTGCACTAACTTTTTATATTACTAATTATATAATATATACCAAATTATAAGAATGTTTTGATATCAGGGTTGATTATTGCTGTGAAATGCTTTTTTGGTAGAATTAAAACTTTATTATTTGATTTCTATCAACTATTACTTACGTGACACCATTAATGCTTTGAACAAATAGGATGTATTGGTGACAAATATAATATGAATCTGATTAACATAAGAATGTATATAATGCATTGATAGTGTAAAAAACTTTTATTATTGTGAATATATATAAATTATTTTCTCATAAAAAGTTACATTGACAATACATCAAATTTAACTTGATTCTAAAATATAAGAAACACTTCATTTTAACTTTATCTCTAGTTATGAGTGTTGATCTCTTTAAATCTCTTTTATTGAATTAAATTGTTATTTACTAGTTTATTTTCTTTTTTCTATAATCATTGCAAATTTAAAAAAAAATATTAGCTTGGCCAATTACAGTTTTTTACATAATAATAATGGCATGAACATCAATGCAACAGTAAAAACAACCACAACAACAAAAACATTTCACAATTTATCTCACTTTCCTATAAATTAAGAATATCTACCACTGTGTTCCTCTCCAGATCCATAGTGACCCCGCATTCACATATAGATTTGCCATAAATAAAGTTCTCATTTTGATTTTTATCACTTACGCAAAATCTCCCAACCTTAACTATGAATTGATGTATTAAATTAATGAGTGCCTCAGTTTATATCTTATTATTTTTCCAACCACAACATTGGGGGTAAAGTGGGGTGGGGAAGAGTAATTTTATAAAATTAAATATTTGAAAGACTAATACATAAATATAAAAATATTGTTAATTTGTAAAAATAATAGTACCCAAAGTATGATACACCAAACATAACATTTTGCATCATACCCATATGGTACCTTAAAAGTTGTAACAGTACAATGCTTCTGAAAAGAACCCCTAAGAACATTCCAGCCAATGTAGCTGCAACTTCAATGTGATTTACACAATTAACAACTATACTTTTAAGGTAAAAATCAAACAAATCCAATACACATTGCAGGCACTAGCCAACTTTCAGAGCATCATTGCCTTTTCCTCCACCTGCTCTACACATAGCACAGACAGTAAATAATTCAATACCATTTATTGACACCTACTAGAAGATGATGCAACAAGGAATTTACATCATTTATAAATCATGAAATAAATGTCAAAGCAAATAAGATAAGAACCTCCAATAATATCCAATATTGTAATAGTCAGACACATGAAATATAGACATGCAAGGCTCTAAACTTAGTTTGTAATTTAAACACACCAAAAGTAAATAAGGAAGAAAGAAAACACCAATCACAAAAGGGTACAGTATATGGCTTATTTTTAGGATTGTCCTTTTCTATTTTCTTCCTACTGTGTTTGGATCAAAGAATCACATTGGAGCAGAAGCAACACAACACAACACGATAGTAAGGCAAGGCTCTCAACATCGTTGTGGCGTTTTGGTAAATTAAGTATCAGATTTTACATATTTGTAAGCACAGCTTCAGGTTGCTGGTTTTAGACATTTGGATGCAATAACCAACAAGCTTAAAACTATCATCTTGTTCTGAAAGACCTAATTTATGCTACAAGTATAATCAAGCTCTTACCATGTTATAAAATCAATGAGAAAATCTGAAGACTTGCACATCTTTTTTTTCTTTTCTTATAAATGTTACTAGAAGGGTGACTTTAGTGAAACCAAGGTTGTTTACATAGTGATCATGAATGAGGTCAAAAGTTCAAATTCTGGAAACAACATCTCTGTTTGCGGGAGTAAGGTTGCGTACATCTGCCCTCCCCAAATTCCATTAAGTGGGAGCCTCATGCACTGGACCTCCCTTTTTGGATGGTGAGCTTGGTGAAACGGTAAGTCGGTAAGGTTGTTGCTTAGTGATCATGAAGACATGGGTTCGAATCCTGAAAACAGTATCTCCACTTGCGGGGGTTAAGGCTGCTTACATCTACCCTCCCCAAACCCCACTAAGTGGGAGTCTCGTAGACTGGGCCACCCTTATAAATGTTACTAGACAAGTCATGAACATTATGTTGAATATTAATTCAGATAAACATAAACATCCATGCTAATGGAATCCTAATACCCAGAAAACGAAGAGAGAAAAAAGTTATGCAAGTGAAACTAAAATTGCCTCTACCAGTTTAGTCCTTCTTCTGGAAGATTACGATTGTAGAGTGGCAACTCCAAGAGAATTGTTTTGAACCATGATGGCAAGTTTCCATAGATTGGTGGCGGCAATGGGATTAAAGGGCTGAAACAATGATATGGCTTAGTTGTTTCACCTTAAAGATGCACTGAAATGTAAACAATTACACGAGATGGTTAAACTGACCTGGTTCTTTGTTTGTATATCCTATATCCATCAACATTTCCGAACTTCTTATCTGCTGATTCCTGCTTCCAATATGCAATTCATCGGTCAGTAAAGCCATAACATTGTCAGCAGAGTTTTAACAAAACCAGAGGTAAGAAACAAACCTCAAGCAGTGGAATGCCACTGATAAAAAGAAGCAACAATGTGAGGAAGATTGGTCCAATGATTACAAGCCATTCAGCACCATTCAATACAGGTGAAGATGCCACAAAAATTCCCCACCAAAGCAATAACTGAGTTAAGCATTCATTAAGCTCCATTAATTTGACAGAAGTTTTTGATAAAAAGAAGAGATATTATTTGGAAAAAAAAATGAGAAATACTGAAATAAGGAATCAGGTGTATGCAAATGAAACCAAAATCCAATATAAACAACAAAAACATGTTGACAAAGCAAAAGCTTGCTAGTTTAATGCATAACCAACATTGGAATCCCTATTAAAACGACAATTAGCTGAGCACCATATGCATGCTGCAGAAATTACCACATTAAAAATTAACAAATCTGTGCTCAAAATGAACCTTTTGCTTAAGCAAGGACAAGAAGAAAAAACAATTACAAAGAAATGTTAATCACCCTAAGAACGCAAACAAGTAAAATGTAATACTTCACTTAAAATAAGGATTTTCACATAAGCTGCATGATCCAATCATCTAAATAAACAGAATAATAGAACTAAAAGTAAGAGTGTATCATCCAAATAAACAGCAGAACCACAAATAAGAGCATCCCACTACTGCTGTTGATAAAATCCAATATTTTCATATGAAAGCAAAAACATTAATAACCTCGCCAAAGTAGTTAGGATGACGAGAATATTTCCAGAGTCCAACATTGCACCACTTCCCTCTATTTTCTGGAGCCTGCTTAAAATGCAGCTTTTGTTGATCTGCTGTACCTTCAATTATAAAACCCACAGACCACATAACCCATCCGGCTATATCCGCAGCCTGTAGAAAAGGATTTCTATCGCTTGAATTAACCAGTGTAACAGGTAGACTCACAGCCCACACCCAGACGGCCTGCAATAATTAAAAGGAAATCCCACAAAATATGTCAAAGGGAAACACTTCCAGAAAAGTAAGACCATTGTACAAAAACCAAAAGAGAGAAAATTCAAAAGAAACCTGAAATGTCCAAAATACAACCAATTTGCCCAAATTTTGGCGCATTTCATCAAAACGTCGATCCTCTCCCCACTGCAAAATCCTGATGATGATATTCAGATATTAAATCAACAATAAGACATGCACAAAGGCAACACTCTTATAACTAATAGTCTTGATATGAAGTTACACACTGATGCCAATTTAAAATGAGCATACATTTTTTTGAGAAAAACTGACATTCTTTTAACAGGATAAAGAGTAAAAAATTAAAATAACTTTCTTAACAAGATACAGTGCCTTGCTGTGATATACCTTGATTGATTAAAATTACAATGACACTCAACAATGGAATATAAAATATCAAAAGCATACTATAAAGGCAGCGCATAATGGAATGGATGGGAAAGGGAGAGTTCCATTCCATTATGAGTTGTCCAGGTGGATGGGATAGAGGGGAAGGAATGGAAACAGGTTAAAGTGGTGTTCCCTTTCTTTGAGAGTTTTTCATTCATGGAATGGAACTCTCCCTTCCAAACTCCCAGAATTCTTTTTCGTCCAATTTTGGGTGGATTCTATGGAATGGGAAAGTTTCCCTTAGAATTCCATTCCCTCCAAAACTCCCAAACGTAGACTTAACGGAACAGCTCCAAAAGAATGGAATACCACTTTAATTGTTTCCATTCCCTCCGTTTCTATCCCCTTCATCCAAACATACCATATGGCTGATATGAGGCTATTTGAAAGAATAAACAACATTAACTCAAGAAGATACTCTTATCCAAGCCTTTATTCTTTACCTATTCCCAGTACTAAAACTTATACTAGGAAAATATTTGTTGGGGCAGGATAATAAATCACAGAGAATAATCCATTCTATTTAGGCATGAGATAAAGAGGAACTGCGACTAAGACAAATGGGTGCATATGTGAAGAAGCAACTCCACTAAAGTTGTAGATAGAAATACACAGGGACGGAAAAGTATAGTAAGAGTAATAAATAAAAAGAAAAAAAAAATTGAATGAGATTGGTTTCAAATTTCAAGTATATATCATGCATGACAAGTTGTCATGCATGATATTGGTTGAAACAACGGGGTTATATCATGGCGTTCAAATGAAATCAATGAAATAATTTAAAAAAAAGCTATAATCTATCCACTCCACAGCCATCAATTTATCAAACACCATAGCCTTCAGATTTTAATCACAAGAAAAACACACAAGGCATCATTCATTTGGATACCAACAATGATATATACTTCATACCTTAATAATAGGAAAAATGCCAGGCGAGTACCCCATAATACAACAAACAAAGTCAGGACTATCTGAAAAAGAGTGATTTATCATCGGTTAGAAAATAAAAAAGATTATTTTCGAAGCGAGGTTTATGTCAACAGACTTAAGCAACATAAATGTAATCAGCAATACCCCTCAGTGCTCTAATCACATTTTGTTTTTTTATGTTCACTCTAATCTAAATTGAAATAAAACCAACAAAACATGAAAGGAAAAATATAATGTTACCTGTCGAAAATACCATGACCCTTTCAGCAAAAAGGTCAATATAGCTACTATTATGAAATTTGTACTTCCTACAAAGAGAGAACAGTGGCAGAATTTTGTAAACAAAATAATCATGTGCGTAATCAAATGGCAGCAGTGGCACAATTTTGCAGACAGCACTAATTAAGGGTCCACTAGTTTAAACAAAATTCGTTTCTTTTAAATTACACTCCGCAACTGCAATTGCGTCTGCAATGATGGGGTTCCTTTGTCTCTTGCAATCACAATTGTGGTTCCATTGGCGCATTTTCTGAAGTAAATATAATTGCAACTGCAATTTAAAATACTGTAATTTTGTTTATAGAAAAATAAAGTGATTATTTTGATTATTACTTCTGACACATGCACGATCGTCTACTTTGGGAGTTACAAAATAGCAGAAGCCACAAAAAATCTGAAATTTAAGTTCTTAAGAAGCTATATTTCCTGCTTCTAAAACAATAACTTTTGTCAAAATCACTTTTTGAAAGATATATAAGATAAGATATATAAGAATACCAGCAAAGTCAGTGACTTTGTCGAATTTGAGGAGTGCAGTGATGATGAAAAACAGCAATTGGTACCCAATCTGCAAAATTAATTAAATAATAAGTACTTAGTTAAATAAAATTGAGGAAGAAAATAAAATAATAATAATATTAATAAAAAGAGAAAAGGGGGATTGATATATTACAGTAACAATGGCAGTGAGGGCTAAGAAATGTGAGTCAATAACAGTACCCATATTTTATTCTTAGAAGCTAGTTCTGTTGTTCATAATGAGAAAGATAAAAACTTTATGAAATTGAATTTGAAAGACATTTATTTAGAAGAAGAAGATAATGTTTGTGGTAAGGATTCGGACACGATGATGCATCATCTTTTGTGTATATGGAAAGTTCAAAATTGGAGGAAGCTAGGACCTTTCCACTTTCAACCTTCAATAAAGATGTGCATAACGTATCGTATGTCACCCGATTCTATCCATATTAATTAATAAATAAAAAAGGTGTAAAATATATGGACTCCTAGTGTTGTGAAGATTTATATACGGTTGATATATTATACATCACAAAAATAATAATAATAAAATAATAAGTTATTTCATTCATCCATTACAATTATTACACGTGTTCTACTTAATTATAATATATCTCCTAATATAAGGAGATAAATTGTTTCCTCTAGACAATAAAATCATGACATATGTCATAATTAATTATTTTTTATAAAAATATTTTTAAGACTAAACAAAATAGTACACATATCATATTCTTATTGGTTGCATGAGATAATTTATCTCTTGATATAAGGAGAAACTTTATTCTCTTTCTATAAAAGTATTTCTAAAAACTAAAAAAATAAGACATATATCATAATTTTAATGATCGGAAAATGTTAGGATCAAATACTTTATTCTAAAAAAATAAATTTTATTTGATGGAGAACTAAAAAAAGTGGAGTGATTAACTTTCTTTAATATCATAGTTTTTAATGTAATTTTAGTTAATCTTTAAAATCATAATTTGTAACAAAATATTATTGGGTTATAAAACTTGAAAATATATTCTCATAATTCAATATTTTCTTATTCTCATGATATAGCTTACAAATTTTCATTTTCATATATGGAAACTGTAACTTTCTAATTATACTCATGTTTTATTTTTATTTCGATTTATATATTATATGAGAAAAAGATATATGCACTATTAATATAAGTAATTTTTACATCATCAATGCATCATTTACTATTTATTTTAATTATTATTAATTTTTAAATAAAAGTAATACAAATGAAGAGTGGATAATGTACTTGCTGTGTATAAACATTTACACTGTCATTGTATAGATATTACACTTATATTATAAATTAGTGTCAACCTACATTATAATGAAGAGATAATACCCAATTTTTATTTATGTTAATAATGTTATCTATTTTGTTAATTTTATTCTTGAATTTCTAGAGATGTTATATTCATTCTTCTAATTTTTTGATTCCTCACCCACTTAGGTTAGTATAAGTAACTAAAAGACATTTCTTTTACTAAATACTTACTAGATGAGTAATCAAATAGCAATTTTTTGGTTTTTTAGTTGTATTCAAGTGTCAAGAAAATGTTAAATTTGTTTTCTCAATTATATAACTTTAATAATAAATAGAACAATATTTTTAGAATATGAGTATTTTGATAATTATATAATCTATTTTTTGGAATATACATCTTAAACAAATATGCATGGTTTCAAAAACGTTCTTAAATGACAATTTTAAGCATTGTTGTTTTATTATTTTGGCATAGTGTCTCATAAATGTCAACAAAGATTCTTAAGAAATACAAATGTCAACCAAATATATATTTTAATATAATCAGGAATGACATTTTTGGTAATAACATTTCTTACACTGTGTTCCCTATGAGTATAAATTCATACCCCAAAACAAACACCCTTTTGGTGAGACATTTTACGCTTGGAACAAATTATCATCTTTTATCTTATAGAAGAAGAAGAAATGTATACTATTAGAAATCAAGCAACAAGAAAAAAAATATGAATTTTATTCATTAAATTAAATGAACGATTTGAGTAAGTGATAGTTTATGATGAAACTAAACTATATATACATGAAATTAAAGTCTAACTAAATAAAACAAATAACACTAACTCTAACTACAAAGGTAAGTGGATTTGGGTTTAAACCTAATTCAATATAATATTAACCCAAAAATACTAAAATATATTTCAACACCCCCTCAAATTAGAGAATGAATATTGAGAACTCTCAACTTAGACAAAAGATAATGGAATGGAGAAATATCTAAAATATATGCAGGTCTTCATTGTCCTCTAATTGGAAATATCCAACAATCTTTGATGATTACAACTGTAACGCCCTGAAAATACTCCAAAAATCTTGCTCAAAAACGGGTAAAAAAAAATTTAATGGTGAAGCTATATAAAATTTATTTCCTTATATTCGTTTCATTTTCGGAACATCACTTTAAGTAACATACAATGCAGAAAATAAAAAACCATTACCTAATGGTAATAAAAATATAACTCAATATAACTTCAAATCATACTTCATTAGAATATCATAAAATGCTGGTACAAAGTACAAGGCGGAACCTAATTGTCGTCCAAATAAAACTACTCAAAAATAAATACCCTACACATGTACACTAATCAAAAAGCACAAGGGCCTGTGTAGGTATCACGGTTTCCCTCAATCCTCCATGCCCCCTCTTGGGACGTCGAAAAGTGGTAACTCCGAATCCTGACCGAGCGATCCATCTGAACAAAACGCGAATAGAAGACAAATAGAAAGAAGAGTGAGTAAGACATCTAATGAATATTACTCATTGACGGTGTGAAATTACACGAAATATCACATCCATGAATGACGTTATAACTCAAACCATGAGGATTAATATCCACATGCTCAATGTATGAATGCTATGTTTGTTTCATCCATCCTTACACCAATATCCTCCCAATAAACTATTCAGAAATAACCGAGAGTGCAGGTCCCATAACAAACCGATTTGAACGCACCAAACTATTCATAGCAAGGATATATGATCGATCTGTTCTAAAGACTGCCCATTTCAGGACGGTGTCATATCAAACACTTTCTGGACATCCCTCTCATTGATCCTGATTGTAAAGAGGGATTGTCAGAGATCGCCTAGTTTGCGCTATGAGAACTGTCTAATCCAACAGAATACCTCATCCAGGAATACAAGGGACTCGTCTCACCTAGACTCACCCTCAAGACTTTATTGACGCCATCGTCGTCCCTCTCAACATCTCGGGGCTCGTTCGTCTCCCGTAAATTTCCTCTCCACTACTTCATTATCCATAATGAGTATGCACACTAACCGATGTCAGCTAATTAAATCTTTTAATAATTATTTTATATGATCGGCCCAACCTAAGATATCTCTCAAAGAAATGCTTCATATGGGACCCGATCTTACATCATCACGTAATAGAGGAATAACATCCTTACCACTCCGAACCATCGCTGAATATCCTGGACGACCTTATGGTCAAGCCTCTTACGATGAGAAGACCTCGCTGCATGGTATTATGTAATCCTTTTTGGGTGTTGCCCTAATCACGACATCACATTCGGAAACATTGCCCTAAATAGGCACAAGAACAAAGGTACTTGTATAAGTTTTTCGATTTTGGGCACCAGACTCAATCATCTGAGTTGCGGTCTTTCCCAAGTGTAAATACACTTCACACCCAAGCTAGGGCTATTGCCTAAGCAATCAAACAATCAGAAACAGTCAAAACTATTGTATATCTCTCGCTCAAGCGAGAGACTATCGCTCAAGCGAAGAACTCATCAAAACAGACTCAATTATCTTCCTGAATTCTCGCCCAAGCGAGGGACTGTCGCTCAAGCGACCAATCCATAAAAAATTGGTAAAAATACCTGTCTCATCCGTGCCAGGGCGAAGTACGGTCGCTCAGGCGCCAAAAACGCCCGAAACGGGCCCTCTGGCCCTCGCCCAAGCGAGGCTGGCTCGCCCGGGCGAGGGGTTGCTTGCCCAAGCGCCAACTTGGGCCTCATTTCCTGCCTCTCCCTCGCCCAGGCGAGGCTGGCTCACCCGGGCGAGGTGGTCCAGTTCCTAGGACCATTTTCCTCGCCCTTTTGGGCTACCGGGTAAAAACTCTCCGTTGTTTTCGATCCTTATGCATTTTAGTTTCTCGAGTGGTGTTCCTTCATGGATAACTACCACAATACTTGATATTTTAAGCAATCCTAAGCATGCAACTTAAGAAAGTATCCATACAAAATCCATGCACACAAATATTTGATTAAGTACGGGTTTTCTTAATACACAAATATAACTCCAAACTTTTGAGATAGTTTAGGAGGTTCAGGTGTCATATGCGGACATCACTATGTCACGATGTATCCTCCCCCACCTTAGGTTGTTGTGTGGTCGATTTCCTTTACGAGAGAGTGGGTTGATCGTCCAACTTTGGAAGCTTCAAAATTAAACACACAAAACAATTTAGTGATTTGCGAATAAATTTTACATGATAACCCTAAAGTAAAAACATTGTTTAACACTTTAATCCATTTCATGAACTCAAAGACTTTTATCCATCTCGGTCCAAGATTCATATTTTTGAACCATCCCTTATCATCGAAAGTCTTGTTTCTGATATCCAACGTTTTCCAAGATAAGTTTTTAATAAAGTTTACAATTTTATCACCTCATAGATTTATATTTTTATGGAGACTTTTGTAAGTATCAAAGTGCAACTAAGAGGGGGGGTGAATTAGTTGTCTTAAAATAATGGCCAATTTTTCTGCAAAATCAAAGTTAAAGTGCAGCGGAATAATATGCAGAAAAATAATAGGAAATAAAATGAAAGATACTGGTTCACCTTCCTGTTCACCGAAGGTTACATCCAGTACTCTTGCCGCACAAGAGATTTTTCCACTAAGAATTATGAGTTGTAATTACAATATCTCACCCCGAGATCTCTATGTACCTTACACACTCCCTAATTCTTATACCCTTGGAAAACCCCTTTTCCAAGTGAATCAATTCCCTTTCTCTTCACACCCTATGAAAGAAAATTGAATATATTCCCCTTTCTCTTCACACCCCATGCAAGAAAGAATTCTTTACAACAATGAAGAATATTCAACTATGGCAGATTGCCTTTACAAGTATGAAACTTATGTAACTTGCAATCCAAGCTCTGAATATATATAGAAGTATATAATGCTCTTTTGTAAAAGTCTTTGAAACACTTAAAGCAACTTTGCAAAATTAACTTGAAAGTTTAAGAACAAGTTGCAAAAAGTTCAAAGATAAGTTCTAAGAAAGTGTGAGAGCTTTTGAGAAAATAGTATGAAAGTTGTATGTATTCTCTTGTATATTGTGTGTTGTTTGTGTGAGAGTTTAGAGTCTTTATATAGAGTTTACAAACACCCTTTGAAGGTTTCTGAAGGTGTATGAGTTGTTTGGAGTGAAGAGATTTCGTTTGGAGTGAACACCTTTCACTTTGAAATCTGAAAAACACTTCCAACAACTCTCAGTAATGGGTTACTCATTTGAGTAATGGGTTACTCAAACTTTCTGTCCATTTGAAATTCGAATTTTACATTGAGTAATCGGTTACTCACTTTGAGTAATCGGTTACTCAAACTCTCTGTCCAACAAATGTTTAAAAATTATTTTGAGTAATCGGTTACTCACTTTGAGTAATCGGTTACTCAGTTTCAAAAATCAGTTTCAGTTGGATAACTCTTTTCTCACATATGTAACCTGTTACACACTATTTTTGAAAAATGTTTTAAGTCTTTTAAAAGTGTCTCACATTTTCTAAAAAATAGTTTGAGCAATTATACTTGTATATACTTAAGAGTTTAGGATAGAAGTACTTACAAAGACTTAATCTAATGTCTTGAAGCTTTATCTTCATTTGTCTTTGTGAACACTCATTTTTGTCCGGCCCAGAAAAAACCCAATTCGTTTCCAAATAATAAGTTTTCCATTTCAAGAAAATACAAATAAAGTCTAAGCCCTAAAAAACAATTTTTCAAAAAAATGTTGTTTGGGCCACCAT